>NW_020955859.1:731421-755005 GCF_003031625.1 Empidonax traillii
AAAAAAAAAAAAAAAGAGTGGTAAATATCAACCCATGAGAACTTCTCAATTAGTTTAGACAGAAATGATGACAACTAGTTCTAGGCTTTAAAGCTTAACTTCAAACCCATGTACATCATGAGGAGTAACTGAGATGGGTTTGTGACTAAAATGGAATCCAACCATTTAGGTTTCAAAACAGACTCCTAAATGTGGTCAGTTAGGTAATAAATTGTCAGCTTTTTTTTTTTTTTATCTAATCATTCACTTAGGTCTTGGTGTCTCTTTTTCACTCAGAATCCACATCTTAGAACCCTGTCTTTGTAGATTTCAGAAAGAATGAAAATCTGTTTTGAATATAAAAGCCTACTTGACTAGGCTGCCTGTCCAGGACACAGGGGAATTTCCTCCTGAGCTTGAAGAGTTACTGACTGAATCAGAAGGATGTAGGCTATCTTGGAAAGTGGGCTTTCTGCTTCTTTTTAGAAGCTTCATCAAACTGAAGTGTGGAAAAAAAATGCGTTTTCCAGTAAATCAGAGAATGAGCATCAGAAGGTATGTGACTGTTAGCTCATTGGTTGTCATCTGTCTGAGATGAAGAATAGCCCAAGTATGTCAGCATTTCATACTAAATAGTACCTAAAGAAATAATATATGTGGTGTTGGGAGCAGGAACTGAAAACTAGTGCTCATACTGCTACCATTCCTGGGTGACAATTCATCACTGCATCCAACATTTAGTGTTGCAGAGACACTCTATCAACAGCAGAAACAAGCACTCTATCCTCATTTTTGCATGGCAATATCCATGGCTTGACCACAGGCACAAGTCAAAATTTCAGGATCTTAAGATTCAGGGAAAATTTGCTTGTGAATCCCAAGCCACCTCATGGGTTTACAGGTCAGTCAATGTATTAATGCTTTTGGCTATGCTCAATTATGGGATATTTTCAGTCTCCATTTTAGCTTTGCTAGTAAATAAATAAAGGTGTCTTTTGACACCTAGTTGCTTAAACACATGAATTACTGCTTTTACTGCCTTGGACTTCAATATCTGTATGCTACTACCTAATTTGCTCTTTTTCTTGTTTTCCCATATCCTTGGAAAACTCAGCCTTCAGGAAAATTAGATGTATCTGGAAACATTCAAAAAGCCAAGATTCAGACATAAATTTGGAAGAGCAGGGCTAAGGACCAAGGCTTTTCAGGTTCCAGGATAAAGCAAGTACATACGGTTTTGGATTCAAACACAGTTTCAGTTTTGGATTCAAACTTTTAAATTCCATTTCATGCTCATATTAGGCACCTAAGCCTTGCTTTTTCCATTTATTATAAACAAATATAGGGGGTTTGTAATATGTATTTTTTTATATTCAAGTTCCTCCTATGGCAGTTCTCTGTAAAACTGAATCCATTTAATAATGATGTAAAGAAATGTTTAAGACATTAAAAATCCTATTAAAGGCAAAGCGTCAAAATACCATAACAAAATTTAGATCCCCCAAAAATCTTAATATCTATAATTTCTAGTGCATGAAGATATTATATCTTCAAAGCTCTGTATCAGGTGTTGTCTATCTTTGTAGACTTTTCAGATCCCACAGAAAATGCTATCTTGTAGAAAGACAAAAAAATTAATTTTTAACTTAATGACCTGATCATTGTGAAATGTGGGAGATAGAAGCCTATCAAATAAACACAAAACAAAAAAACCTGTTGGAGCTCTTAACTGCTGGTTAATTTAGACTTTCAGAAAGCTGTAGTTTTCTGACTAAAATACCAAAATCCTGAACAGGGTCTGTAGTTTGGCTGTTACAGACTAGCACTTATTCCCTCGTGAAAAGTGGTAATGTGCTGGAAAAGCATTAAATAAATAACTTACACCTTTCTGAAAAAGAAGCCATGGCAAGAAGCAGAGGTGTGAGAAATCACAAGACAGCAGTAGAAGTCTTTGGCCAAAACCCACCAGAAAAGAGGAGACAAATGATCAAAGAGGAGCTCTCAGAAAGCTGTGAGTACAGTCCTGCATCCTGTGCTGAGCAGGAACACTTAGGCAGTGTCCTGCAAGCTCCTGGTGAATTAAACAAGTGGTATTGGAACAAGAGACATAAATAATACAGATACCTAAGTAAGCAATTCTGTTGTGTACTGGCAATTTTAAAATATGATTCCAAGAGCTGGGAATGGAAGACTGTTCAAACCAGTGTGTCAGTGCTAGAATTACCTGCTCCTATCCCACATCAGGAACTTGGGAGAGAAAAGAATGGAAAACAGCATGTGTAAGGAAAGATTAAAAGGGGTAGCTTTAAAATTAACAGAGCTATTTAAATTTTTTTTTATTGAAAAGATTAATAAAAAATGAGTTACTATGTGATCAACCTAGAACTAGGAGCTGAAGCTCATATCTGCATTTAGATAAGGTATGCTATATAAAAAAAAAAAAAAAAAAAAGGAATTTAGTATACTTTGTCTGAACCACCTAGAACTGCTGCTTAGGAATATCAATTTCATCAAGAAGTCAAATTTGACCAAATAGTCTTCTAAAACATGAACAAGTCTCCATAGGTGAAATATGGCACTAAACAGTCTTGATTTCACAAGGGCAAATAATTGTTTAATCAATAATATAGAAGCCTGTGGATGACCAGTAAGAAAAAGAAAATCTATATTTGATTGTTAGTTCAATGGAAATAAATTATATACAGGCAACGGTTTTGCAGTAAATAAGTTTATTTCTATGCTCAAATGAGAAGACCATTCTTTGCAGCAGCTCTTCACATCTTCGCATCTTCACAGAGGATATTTTTGTTATTTATGTTATTTTGTTTGTGTGTTTTTTTTTTTTAACTAGGCATCTCAAAGGACTCTAAATATAGATAGTGTGCATCTGAATCAAAAAATGTTTCCTTTCTATTTTTTGAATTGACAAGCTGCAAACAATTTATGAAAGGAAAAAAGCAATTAAAATCTAACTGTAAAATGTAAAGTAGTCATTCCAGTGAGACTTGATGAAAGAAGGATGAAAACAAGCCTGGAGTTCCATTAGTAACAGAGATGCATATTATGAGGGGAAGAACAGAATACCGTTGGGCTGATTAGAAAAAAGTAAGTACGAATTCTTTATAATAATCCCAGAGTATAAATTGGTTGTTTACTTTAAAGCTTGAAAAAATTAGTGCTCTGTACAAAATTATTACTGGCTTACCCCTGCAATATCTTTTTGCCTGAGCAGAGTTTAAGTTAGCCTTTATTGTGCAGCCTTGCAATTCCTTCCTGGAGGCTGGCAGCACATACTGCTCTTTTCCTTCCTCAAGCTCTCAACAAATTGCTCTCCTGAACTCCAGACTGGCAGGTTCAAATGCTGTGTCACAAGGGTAGCAGGATAAAGAGTATGTTTTTTCCTTTATCTAATTGGAAAAGTAAATAAGGAAAATAGTTTTAGTAAGAAGGAAAAAATAAATGACTCTGTCCCACCAAGGCACAGTAATGATAGTGAGTTGGAAAGAACAACAGGAGCTGGAAAGACATTTTTTTCACCTCTTTGGATAGCTCTCTCATATGCAAGTGCTTTCCATAAAGAAAATTGCTGGATTTCTCCATTTTTTCCATTCCCAGACAATCTGTTTTAGAGACAGGAGTTGTACTCTCTATGCATTATAATATCAGGACTTAAGTGTACTGTAGCTTATGGTTCAAGGTGCTCTAGTGCTATAAGTACTGATGGAGAAAACCCTAAGCCCTACATAAATCCCCTCCTGTACTTGAGAAACTTATTACTAGCTTCCTGATTAAATTCAAACTCAGTGATGGGCCACACAAGAATGGTAATCTCTGTGATTGCTGTGCAGTAGAAGCTACAGTAGCCCATTTACAAAAATGAAGCATTATTCTTGAGGGAATAATTGCTCAGACTTGCTTGTGCTTGAGCAGTATAGTTTAAGGAAGATTTTTTTCAACTTTATGCTATTTCAGCTTTTTTTTTTATTGTTATCATTTTTGGGGTTTGTTTTCAGTTTGACCAGAACAACAAGGGATAACCTATTGTCTGTAGAAATTATCTGGATGTGAATAGGGGCATATAGCCTAGAGAAACTGTAGTTTTGATGGAGGTATGGCAGGAAAGAAAGGTCTATATGCAGTACTTAAACACCAGCCTTCTAAATTTTATCAACTTTCTTATGAGACAGTGTACAGGCTGTTGCCAACACTTGTTCAAGTTTTTCAATGAAAACTTCTTCTATAGTGGGTTTTTTTCTGGTTTTTCCCCCTCCTTGGATTTGTTAACATCACTTCTGTCTTACCTTTGTTGCTTCTCTTCACTTACACAGTTTCTTTCAGCTATGCATTGTCTAAGAAGTGTGACAATATGAATACTTACATGTGGCACAAAATATTCAGTGGCGTGCCAGCATTTTTTACTGTACTAGTTTTAGAGAGAAGAACAGGTATATGCCGACTAAACCCTCTAATTTTCGAAAAGTGAGAAGAAAAACTTGTATCTTACCAGAAAGAATTTCTTCACAGAAATAGTTTTCAAGCATTGGAACAGGCTGCCCAGAGAAGTGGTAGAGTTGCCATCCCTGAAAATGTTCAAGAAATTACTGGATTTGGCACTTGGTGCTCTGGTTTAGTCGGCATGGTGGTGTTCGGTCATGGGTTGGACTTGATGATCTTGGAGGTCTTTTCCAGTCTTAATGATTCTGTGATCTGAAAAGGAAGACCAAGAAATCTGTTCGGTTTGTAGCTGTCTTAGAGTACTGGGCCCTGTAGCTAATGCTTGGGATTAAATACCTTTGGCAAGTCACTCCTAGGGGGATTGTTATCTAGGGCTTATCTATAGAGCAACATTATACCATTGCCCATTGATCCTGAAGAAGATCATATTAGCATCAGTAACATGGTTATTTGGAGTGATAAATGGGCGTACAGGAGATGGGGATAGAGCACATAGGAATGGAGCAGAACTTGCTCAGAGAAGAATCTAAGTGTTCTTCCCAGGGGAAACTTTTTTGTCATGTAATTTTATGCCTGTAGGTACAGCAGATAAGCTGACGCCATTTCTGATACTTGCACCAAATAATTTCTTAACGGCCTCTCTTTTGAGTCACTTTGGAAATTACCTACAACTTATTATAAATGTTTAAAATTAAAATAATTATGACACATTAGAGAGAGTCTGGAGTCAATTTTGTTTTGTTTTCAAACAGAAATATCCTTCTTCCTCTTTTCTATTTCAATAATATGTAATAAAAGAAGAAAACAGGAAAGTCACCTTTAATGACAATGCTATAGTTAATAATGACCCAGTTTCATCACATAATGCAAAAATATCTGGAAAGTCTATTTTATGTTTAATATGGCTTCTGTCATTCTTAGAATATGCAGCCATGTCTGATAAAAATATTGTACTTAAAACATAAATAAGTTTATCCCAGTTCTAAAGTTCTGTTTCCACTAGTGGAGTTGGCAAAGCAGGAAGAAATAAATAGGGCCAAGTTAACATGAAAAATTACTTACCTGACGTGAAGACTTTTGCAGTGGGTCAGGTTACCATTGCTTTGAACCACTGGCAGTAATTAGTGTTTTCAAATATGATGTAAATTAATCCTTATCCATATTTAGATATCAATATAATGCAGGTCAGGTGCAGATTTCTTCTGCCTGTTTCTTCATCAACATAGGAAAAAAAAAAGGACTGGGGCTTAAATAAATCTATAAAAGCGGTATTCTATTAGCTAGAACTAATTATATGATACTATGCATTCCTCCAGGTAAAGATACATGAGAAGTCAGTTACTTCTGAATAATAAAGTCAGCATCTTATGTGCTTTTTGGAATATGCATCTATGGTGAAAGTGCTACTACAAGTTTTTAGATTAATTCCTGTTTTTCTTAGGAAAAAGTAGGTGGCTTAGAAATGCAGTTTTGGTGTCAAAAAGCTAGGTGAACACCGAGTAATTCTTCATCATAGGTACTACCTTTCTGTGTACTGTCAGTAAAATAAATGGTAAATAAACATTAATATTTAAAATGCTGTTTGGCTTACAAACTTAAGTCTGGCAAATGGATTTGGAAGTGACAAGGCAAAAGTCATCCAAAGAACCAGTACAGACTGTTCCATCCCAGGCTTCACTGCTGTCCCCTGTGGCATGGTAGGCCTGGCTGTGTAGGTATTCTTAATATTCTGTTAGCTGTCCACAAGAGATTACTAAGGAACAGAATTCAAACATTTTATTATGAAGTCCCTTTTATAAATATAGCTAATCAATTTCTAGTATTGATAGATACGTCATTATACCATGAATATATGTATTATTTCATATTAATTCCATTCCCAATATCATACTGAGCAATATGATAACTTTGAACAGAAAGAACCAAGACAAAGGTAGGTCAGTGCTCATTGGAAGGAAAAAAACAGGAGCAGTTGCAAGAAGGTAATTATTGTAACTAACAGCAGTTACCTTTTTTTTTTAGTATCCGCGCTGATATTGAAATACAAAGCCCATGTTATTAAAATGAGACTAAAAGTAGAGGAAGATGGCCCTTTAGGGATAGTAGTTAAAATGAAGTACCAAAAGAAATTATCACATAAAGGTACAGTTTATAAGTCTTGCTACAGACTGATATCTCAGCCCTGCGTGAGCACAATCCTTTCAAACAGTATTTGTGTTGGCACTTCATTGTCCTTTCCCACACAGCCTCACTAGGGTTTTTGGGAACTGATGCTATTTGTGAGGGTTTATTTCTTAAAATATCTCCCTCTGTAACAAAGCTCTTAACATAAGGCAAGGCCAAGCCAAGAAAACTAATAGAGTTAGGAAGGCAAGCAGGGTAGTCACAGCCAGGACACACTGGCTGTGGTAAGTGAAATACTTTTCCATTTGAGAGGTCTTGTGGATTTGAGCAGGTCAAGTGGAACCACTCTCTACTACGGGACTATGAAAAAAATGTAGAAATCCATTCTTGTGCACCTTTCTCAACACTAGGTGCTCAACAGTCAAAGAGCAAGTATAAAGAGTTAAAAAAGAACATTTTGACTATACACATTACAGACAGTGGAATGTTCAACTAAACAAAAACTTGACCCCATGGAAATCACTAAATAAGTGTTTCCTTCACAGGGAAACATATTCTATGTAATCTTTTCAGCACTAGATCTTTTTTCAAATCCAGTTTTTATTCTGGTTGCAAGTGGAAAAAAAAGAATAAATTAATATAGGAAGGTTAATCTGTCAAAACACTGTCAGTGACATCACCACTCTGTCATCTTCAACAGAATTATTTTCATGATGTTGTTTGCAAGCATGGAGAAAAAAAATTCATGAGGAGACCATAAGTTACTGTGTAGAACTGCACCTGCTTAGTTGTGTCCTGCTTTACAACATAAAAAATTAAATGTTATTACTGGTATTGCAGTTAACACGGCAAAAATAACAGAAAGCTGAAATGAAACTTTGTACCAAACTTTAACCTGCATGTAAAACACAAAGTTTTCTTCCAGAAACTGATGGGGAATTTTTCTTAGCTAGGGACCTCAGACATTGCTCTAAACCCTCCAACCATTTAAATAACTGCTGCTCTGGTGACCTGTGGCTTCCTTCATTGCAGTGCTACAGAGAGAATTATGATAGATTCACTTTTGAAGTATTATATTATTTAAAACAGCATTTATATGGAAAGAAAAATGAAGTAGTAGTATTGAACAACTGCCCTATCACAGCATATCACATAAGATAAGCACCTCAAGATTGCTAACTTGCAATGAGGTGCTCTTATCATCTGTAGCTTCCACCAATCCCAAACTTTATTAAAAATGGCTGAAAAGAGTTACTGTTCTTTCTAGATTCAGTCAAAAAGCCACAAAAAGAGAAAGGGCTGCTCCTTGTCACACTGAGACCTCCTACATTTTATTAGCAAGCCCTATGACAAGTGAAAATCAGATGATCATGCATATAGGAAAATAATTACACTATGGGAAAAGAATGACTTTCCTGAGGGAGTATGAGAAAATAGCAGAAATGTCTATAATCTGGAAGAAATCAATTACATAGTAATTTACACATATGCTAAATTTGCAGTTGGTTTTAATTTACCTTTTGGCAACCCAACGCAAAATAATGTTAAGGTGTGATGTGTAAGAGAACAAAATTTCATCATAAACACTTTCTGTCTAATATTAATATATATAGAGATAGTGTTTCTGTCATTAGAATACACATATACAGAGCTGTTTCACATGCTAGCAGATAGATTAAAACAAATACACCTACTCACTGATATACTTTTTACTAGTGTTACTCATTTCTATCTCTCCTCTCCATAGACAGACATAGACATACACATACCTTCTTGCTATGTGAACATGTGTCAGACAGGATTATAAATGTTTCATTATTATTCTCATAGTAAAAGATTGCATCAAAAAACACTAGCTTTTACCAACATTTCCTATTTCCTGTTCTTCTTTCCTTGTCCATTTCCTGTCTCTTTTCTTTTTGGCTACAAATGCAAACCCTTAACTTTTACTTCATCACGTACAACAGGACAGATTTTGGTGACAGAAGCTTGAGTGCCCAAAATGAAAGTACAAACTGTATTTGGAGACCAGCATGCAACTGTTAAGCCTTTGTTTTAGAGCTGGGTAATGGTACAATGCCAAAGGAAGGATGTCAGTTTAGTGTCTTCCTTCCCAGTCCTCCTCATTGGCAGAAAAGAAGGCAAGATTTGCTAAGAGCAGCCTTAGGGGCTTCCACTTATACAGCAGGCACTGGTCAGGCAGGTGTGAGCAGGCACAGAACAGTGGCTGTCAGGGCTGGAAAGAGATTGAAGTGGGGCACAGAAAGTATATTTAGTACCAGACACATCGGGGCAGGAAAGGTGGAAGCACATCAAACAAAGCTTCATACCTCACCCACACAACCAGCTTTTGCTGGTTCAGATCAGATCCTTATGATTTTGAATTACTGGATTCTTATTCAGTCTTTGAATTCAGAGGTAATTTTCTGAAAGGCTGAATTAGTTCCATGGGAAGCCATACGTTTCCAGGAGGTATAGGCATAGGCTAGAACAGGCCGGTTCACTGCTCCTGAGGCACTAAGAATGCTCTTCATGCACATACAAATCCCAAGATCCATTTCCCTCCTCACTGAAAAAATACTGGAGGGTGGGAGGTGGGGGAAGAGGGGGAAAGGTAGATATGGGGAAAAAAAAAAGTTATGAAAAAGTCTCTCGTGACACAAATATGACAAACATGAAGCTGTTTCCCTGACATGAAAGGCCTTAAGAGTGAAGCTGCATCTACCTTATCTTACCTTAAACATGATATCCCTGGGTCTTAGCAGAGGAGGAAGAAAAAGTATCCCATTCAATACTGCCAGGTGCATTTTCTAAAATCTTAAATGTCAAGTTAGAAAATCCATTTGGATTTTTTCCTGGTGATTCTGAAAGTCTCTGTCAGCTCTCAGTTGAGCTTCTGTACTCTCTTGTGGTTCCAGCCAAAACAACCCCCTAATTTTGCCGTATGACTTCTTTCCTATTAAGAATCAGTCAACAGAAAACTAAGCCCATCTACTACTGTGTGTTAATGAGACCTCTGATCTACTGATAAAGTATGGGAGTGCTACATCCCTTGCTCCATAGCCATGAAGGGCCTTTCAACCATGTATGCAAAACAAAGTCACAGAACCCTTTAATGTCATTCCAATAAAGCCTCGCCACATTCAAAGCCTCATAAATCCTGTTACTTGAAAAGCAACAAACACTCATACAGCTTTCAGTAGTGGAGCTGTTGGAAAAGGTTTTCTTTGCAAGAACTTTTGTAACCGGAGTTAGAAAAGAGATGGCAAGTCTTCCTTCCACATCCATTAAACACCAGAGTACAAACCACTATTATCTAATTTCTGTGCATGCAATGGTGTTGCATTTCCAGTGAAGATGGTGAAAACAATAAATTGGGAAAATGAAGTAGGAAATAAATAGGAAAAATGAAAAATTAAAAATCACTCACCTGAACAGCTCTAAATGCAGAAACAAGAAAGAATTGAGGTTTGCAGAATCATAGAATCATGAAGGTTGGATAAGACCTCCAAGAGTATCAGTTTCAATCTTTGATCAAACACCATCATGACAACTAAACTGTAGCACTAACTGCTATGTCCAGTGATTTCTTGAACACTTCCCGCAATGGTGACTCCACCACTTCCCTGGGCAGCCTTTTCCAATGCTTAACCACTTTTTCCATGAAGAAACTCTACCTGATGTCCAACCTGAACCTCCTCTGCCACAGCATGAGTCCATTTCCTCCTGTCCTGTTGCTAGATCCCTGGGAGAAGAGACTGACCCACACCTTTTTACAACGTCCTTTCAAGTCATTGTAGAGAGCGATAAGGTCTTTCCTGATCTACCTTTTCCTCAGGATAAACAGCCCCAGCTCTCTAAGCCACCCCTCCTATGACTTACTCTCCAGACTCACCAGTTTCATTGTCCTTCTCTGGACATGCTCCAGCACCTCAGTGTCCTTACTGAATTGAGAGGCCCAGAACTGGACACAGAGCATTTGAAATGTGGCCTAACCAGTGCCAAGTACAGGGGGATGATCCCTACTGTGGTCCTGCTGGCCACACTATTTCTGACATAGGCCAGGATGCCACTGGCTTTCTTGCCCATCTGGGCACACTGCTGGCTCATGTTCAGCCAGCTGTCAAAAGCACCCCCAGGTTACTTGACTCAATTGTAATATTCATGAGTGACACAGTAAAAGGGCAATGGTTTGTAAGATGTTACAGACATTTGAATTTTCTGAGCTCAACCACTATTTGGGATTGCGGTGTACCAGAAACACAGACAGAATCCTAAGTTCCCCTTCTGACACAGAATTTCACCTGATTGATGGTGCCCTGACTGCTAACTTGATGCTTGTCTGAAATAAAAATCACTCTTTGGTTCATATACTTCAAATGTCCCTGTAGAGAATATATTATACAGTGGGCCTTTATGTAGTTTTGTGTTAAGGCTCCAAGGACATGGTTGTAAGCTTTTTTTTTTTTTTCTTTTCTTCTTAAATTCATTTTGCTCGGGTTAATCTTTAAAGTTTACTTTGTTCAAAAGAGTCTGTAAGGATGAATGTTTGATTGCAATGCTTGAAAGCTCTTATTCATTTCCTTATTTGTAAAATAATAAAAAAAAAGGAGACAGAAAAAAAGATTTTTTTACTGAGACATTCCCCAAGATGAGAATATTTTCAAGAGTTGCATGCATTACTGTAACAGTGGCATAAGTCAAACCATATACCAAACGTTTCACAATTTGTAGTTTCCTTTGCTAAGCATAATACCGTAATTTGTCTGGAGTTCAAAACACTTTTCTAAGATGTTAAGCCACTTCCCACAAACTTCGCTCTCAGGAAGTTTGAATTGGCTGCTTTTCCAAAGAGGTTTGAAGGATGCCAGTGTTCTCAGCTTGGTAAACTCAAAATGAACTTGTATTCATGTTTCAGATCAAATGAAGGGTTGAGATTTGTGTTTTATTTTTTAATCACTGTGGTGGCACTTTGGAGTCCAAATATCCAGCTCTAATTTTTTTTTACTTTGTAGGCATTCACTCTCATGTTTTATCTAGTCTGTCTGACAGAATCATTAACTTCAGAAATTTCACAGGAAAAATAGGCAAACACAGATACTGTATTTCTAAATCAGAGGCTAATGGAGGACTCAGAAGGGCTTCATAACAATAAATAAACCAAGTATTAATGATCTGCTGAAATAGCTGATACAGAGTGGTCTCAACACACCTGCACAGATCCACTGAAACATGTCTCAAATTTATTTTTCTTTTTTTAGATTATGCTTATTAAATATGGCCTTTGCCATTTTGAGCTGAATAATATCCTAAATAGTAGTAATAACAGCACTAGTAGCAATATGCTTTTCTTAGCTCTGGAGGAAACCAAACCAACCAAATAAAAGAAACAAACCAAAACAACTCATTTGTTATCCCAAGAACTTCTAGAGCAGTATCAGGTCAAAAGTAAATTTTGAGGTACAGCTGCTCACAGATAAAATGTAAGAAATTTTTTACAAGTACCCTATGTAAATAGTGAGCAGAAATGAAACTAATACAAAAGAAAATACATTTGAAAGTCTTAGCCCTGAAAGCCTTAGGTCTAAATGTCTTGGGCCCAAATTCTAGCAGAGCCTTATGGACCACTGATCTGGCTGTAGATTCGAGAAAGGATGGTCTCAGGTCCAACCAAGAACAGTCTATTCTATAGGTCTGTAGGCTTGTCAGCCAAGGGGCCATCATCTGCATAGAAATACTGTGAAGCAGCCATAGTTTCTATTTTCAGCTATGAACTAACTGAAGACAAGGGTGTCTAACACCTATAACCACTTACTGAATTGCATTACAATAATTTACTCTTCCACAAGAGCAGAGAAGTCCTGAATGTCATCCTCATTTAAGATCTTCTCCAACTTACGAGAGTTCTCACTCTTTAAATCAAAAGATAAAATAAGTCATCTATCAGGTGTGGATTTAAGAGACTACCAGATTTTCATTCAGTCACTAGGTAGAATTATTTAAAATAGGGGGTTGAAAAATATTCAGAGGGAAAAACTCATGGGGAGGCAATGCTGCTGCCTACGTATTGTCAGCTGGTATACACCACCCACCTCACCTTTGGAGACAGCGTTAACAAACTCCTCTTAGTGACTGGAAGGGTGTGCAGCTAAGCTGAATATATTGCTTTTCCATTCATGCCTCATGTACACCAGACACCACCCTGACATAGCCAGAGACTGCATCCTTCTGAAACATATTTAGATTTAGCAAATTACTTACAGCTTATAACAACAACTGCCAATACCTAGAAATCAGATGGAAAAGCCTTCCAGAAGCTTTCAGTGTCTCCCAAATGACTACATTATTGAAAGAGCTGTAGGGGTTAATGTTTTACACATTTTCCATGTTTATTCATTTGAAGGGTTGAATGTTCGTGTGCTTTAAAAAAAATGCTTTAGAAGAAATGAAAAGGAAACCTTAGAAGTCTTCAAAGAAACACAGCTACTACCAAATGTAAAACAGCACTATAAAACAGTCACAGTCACATAATTTAAAAATTGTGTTTCACGTAACTGAGCTGCACTACAATAAATATTCTGGACAGTAGATGTCCTAAATGTAACTTGGCAGCACCCTTTGGCTGCGCCAACCCAGTTAAGTAAAGTGTCAGACAGTTATTGGGTAAAATCCACCTTATAAGGCAAAGAAAATACTTCAATTTGAGATGTGAAATAAGTAACAAACACCATTAGGTTTTTCTTTCAAGATAAAATAAACCTAAATGTGAATCTTTTATAAGTTCCAAAACTGTTTGGTTTAGGGTTTTTTTAACAAAAATATATGTGATGTTTTGCTTGTCTTAATGACACGGACAATTAAAACAATCCCTGAACTGTGTTAATGTGATGTGCCTAGCCAGGGAATTTATCAATAAAACTGGTGAATTTACTCACAAGATAAAAATAACAAGATTGTAGGGAGATGAAAGATAACCTCCATTGCTGATCAACGTTTGAAAGGCAAGTCCATTACACTATGTTAGCACAAAGGTTAGATAAGCCTTTTTTTATATAAACAATAGGCAAAAGTTCTCTGAGAAACTGAGAGCCCATAAATTTGAGACAATATATAAAAATGGATTAAAATTATCTCCATGCACATCCAGTCAATCAATCCTACCCTCCAGACTCAGGTTTTGTTGGCGAAATAAATGCAAACAATGTTTTTATTTACTCTACTGTAAGGAAGAAAAAGATAAAGCATGAGGAAATGTTGCAATTCACAGTACAAATTATAAATAGCTTTAGGTTTTAGAAAATATAAGCCAAGGAACTGAGGATTTCTGGATAGCAAACACAAGGACTTGTTGTAGAAAAATGCATGCAGTAGGTCTTAAAATAACTGACAGTTTTACTTTGCAGTTTTGCTTCACTGTTTTTCCAAACTATTTTGGAAACTTCTGTGGAGAATTGAAACAAAAAAATTCCTCCACCATTGCATAGGTCTTTTTTATAACAAGAGATAAGTTGCAGTGTATTCAGAGTTTCAGCTTATCGTTGCCTACAATTATCCAATATATCCAAGTGAATTTGAGTTTAAAATGTCATGGAGTTAAACAGTTGTTCAAAGTTTGAGAATTCCTTGCTCCTGGAAAATGCCAGACATGCCAAAACGGCTTACACAGGTCAGAAGCAAAAATCCAATGAATTTGTTCTTGATACAGAAACACTGTCACTAAGAGTCAGATTTCTAGACTGATGGATCCCAGAAATATAGGGAAGCAAAGGTATTTGAATACAGATCATCAAATTATACTAAAAAAAGATCTATTAAAATACGTGTCCAAGTTGGTACCAGAATTCAGACAAAGATTTGTGGGTTAGGCAAACAGTGAGGGTACGACATATCATGTGTTTATCTGAACCAGCTACTCAAAATGGATTCCCGTCCAAGAGGATATTTCCAGCTACTAATATAACTTCAGTCCACAGCTCACACAAAATACATAGTAGTCAGCATATATGAAATGAAAAAGTTTCTGCTCTGTATGTTGAACCATTTGACTACATCCCTCCACCCAAATACCTGTACATGCTGTTAACTAAAGCAAAGCATGGTCTGAAAGAGAAATTACTCTTACTGTCACCGGGATCTTTTGCTTTGAATCTAGCCTAAATGAAACCATACAAGTGGATCATGTTAGGATATCCGTTTCAAATACCTACAAATTCTAGATGTTAACTCAGAATACAGTGAATTATAAAAGAAAATAGTAAAACATGGAGCTTTTGAACTGCGTATGCTGTGATTGTCAGGTTATACTCAATATTTCAGGCTGGTAAACTTTATCACCTGAGATCAGCAGGATCAGAGGAAGTGCAGGAAAGGGAAAGTGGAAAAGGGAAACATGCTGCCAATGAGCTTTTCCTTTACTGTCCCTTCTGGTCATGTCTTTGCAGTTAAACAGTTCTCTCTTTCAGTAAGTCACATGACAGATGTGAGCTGTTAACCCAACTTAAACTGTTTTTGTTTCCTTTCCGGTACATTCCAATCAGTAACATAAACCACAAACAGTGCCCAGCAACTGCTGAGTGGCAGATGCCTGAATACCACGTTTTCCATCTCCTTTCAATATCCTTGACTCATGCATCCTGTCTGAGCTAATGTTAGTTTCCCAATTGCAGTGTGTCTGTACCCTTGGACTCTCAACAAGGGCCTGAGCCATCCCAGAAAGCTCACTGTTCCTTGCTAGACTTCAGCTTCACTGTGCTTTTAGGGACTGTCTCTAAAAGCTACCTTTTATGCTAATTCACGTTTGGAATCTCTAGATTTGCATTGATCTAACAGTCCACTTCTTTTCCTCTAATTTTAAAATAATTCTACATTGCCTTAAAAAAACCACCATTCAGTTCTGACTTTATTTGAGCTCTAAGAAGAAACTGAGGTACCACCACCACCAGTTCTACTTACCATACTACTGTTATTACATTATCACATTCTCCTGTTTGAACGAAATGCCCCTAAAAAAGGTCTGAACCAGAAAAAAAAAAATTCATTTTTTGTAAGTTAGTTGTGTCTTAATTTTTTTTATCCCCCTGATACTCTGGAGTCCTCCTCTCCAAATTACTTTCATGTTCTAGATACTGTAGCAGTGATTAAAAAAAAAAAAAAAAAAGTAGTTTTATTTTTAGCTCTGATTCAGGAATATCAGCTAGGAATAGAAAGAAAAGAATGGAGTTGCCAAGTAGAAAATTTTTCATGATTAAGTACCCTAGCTGTGGTTAAAGTACAAAGAGTAGTAATTCTGTGGCAAACTCATTAATAGCATTAACTAGGGATGCAAAACTATTATCTTTTTTCATCCTTTTAAACCACACATTTAATACAAAACTCAATTTAGGACCATTGCCTTTATTTCTACATGCAACAGGCCCTGAAAAATACATGACAGAGTCAGACAAGTGCTTTATTAAGCTACTGATTTCAAACTTGAGTTGCATACACTTCCATGTTCAGTTATTTTCCATGAAGTCCTTTTGCTTTACCATTAAAACCACTCAGTATTTCTTTACCATGAAAAATATTTCCCCCAGATCTCATGATGGGGCAATATTCTTACCTCTATTTTACAGGAGAAGGAATCAAGATAAAAGGTCCATACAGAAAGTCTGTGGCCCAGCCAAGACTCCAGCTTTCCTGAGACTCAGTCCAACACTTTGACCACAAAGCCAAGCACAAATTCAAGCACTTTTTCCTCTGTAGCCTTTTGATCTTTTCTTTCCATCATGAATGACTAAGCTATAAAGGATCTTTGTCTAAAGAGTAGGCTTTTAGACAAATACACACTTTCGAGTGTTTAGAAAAAACAATCAAATAAGCATTTCAAACAAGACTTGAGTCTTATCCAATTCCGACTAGGTGTTCAAAACATGCAAGCTTACACGGAAGTATAGACATCTAAGGTTCTTAACAGGTTCAAAAGTTTCAACAAATATGAATTCGAGGGCAACAAGTTGTGCTCAAACAGCTCACAAAGAAACAGCCACAAAGCCATCTTTAGTTTCCAAAAAATGAATGCACGTGTTATTTGGGCAATGGGGCAACGTACAAGGCCAGAAGTCTACAGGGTTCTGATTCAAATGTATTTACTTAAGTAAGGGACTATTCACCTAAGCAATCATTACCTCAGTAATTAGTGGGTGGAGAAACAGTGTCTCATCTGAAACCAGGACAGCTAGGGAAGAAATAGTAACAATAGCTGCAGCTGCATACTCTAGCACTTTGAGCAGGAACTTGACCAGACTTGAGGCAACACATACAGGTTTGTTTGGTTAGTTGTGTTTTTAAAATCAAGAATAATACTATTGTCCCAAGGTCCTGTCCACCCAAAAGAAACAAACTCAAAAGATGAGGGAACTGAGGGATAAATATGAAGGCAGGGAGTAGCAAAGCATGTATTGTAAGGTATAAATCATATCTTATTACTTCATAAACTTATGGTTGGGAAAGATATATTTTCCTTCTTCCATAGGCTATTTCTGCTTATTACTCACAGTGTTTATTGTACCTATCAAAGGGCTGTGGAGGCATCAGGCACTGTACCATCAGGCAGAGCAGTCATATACAGAGCAAAATCCCACTGCAGAGTTCTGGTTGAACAAGACTTTCTCTTCTGCACCCAAATAATCCAGTAGCAATGCTACTATTGAGACAGTCAAAATCATCTCCTAGTGATGCTGTGATAACCATGACATGTAGGTTTTCCTCAGTTCTGTTTTGAGGTGTCCCTTATTTCTGGGGGAAAAAACAAAAACAACAACAACCAACACACACACACACACACAAAAAAAAACAAACCAAAAAAACCCACACACAGACACAAAAAAAACCCAAACCAACTTTCAAATAATGTCATTTGTTTCTGATTGCACTATGTTTATAAAATAATACAAAATTACTGATGAGGCAGTTCTGTTTACAATAATGCAGTTCAACACTGAAGAAATTGAAACTGTTGAGAGGATAAGATGGTAAGTATCATAATCCCATTCGCCTCAAGAAACTGTATAGGATGTACAACCCAAAGCTGATTTCTACTGTGATGTTCACACTCTATTGTTAAAAACACACAGTGAAAAAAACCAAATGAGAGATTTTCATCCTTATTTAAAATTGTTTAGAAAAGTCTACATTGGAATCCATGCTGTACATCTGCATTATTCAGATGACATTTAATTAACCAGTTTCTAGAAGGAAAGGATAGCTCGTAGCCAGCCCTCTTGATAACTGAAAGGAAGTTACCAAAGATGTAGGTGAAAGAATTCATTATCTTCCTCACAGCAATTTTAGGCTTCCCTATTCTCGAACCAAAGCATAGAATGCTTTTGATTATCTGTTCCAACCATTTAATATGAATATGTGCAGATTAAGACAAGAAATCTCTTCTTCCCAGCTGTGCAAGCACTGATCACAGTCCCTAAACCTCATAATTTTCAGTCTCATTCTCGAAGTTTTGGAAAGCTGTATTTACAGATCCCAAAGCTGTGCACTTCAGAAGTTGATCCTCTCTCCTCTGAAGTGAGCACAGCATGGGTGGGGGTGTGCAAGAAAGGAAGAAGTTACCCCAAATTAAACTCTTTTTTTTAAAAAAAGGTAGCTTAATCGAGAAGTAACTATAAGGCTAAGTTTACATAAAGTGCTTTAACATAGGTGTATGTAGCCACATATCTTATTGTATAGGTTTAGCATGATAGGTGTGATACCAAACTGTATTAAGAAAAATCTATAGAAATGAAATATATTGCATAGGATCTTTTTTTTCTGGGGGAGGGTGGAGGGCATTTGTGGAGGGAGAGGAGTGTGTTGGTCTGGTGTCTTTTTGCCTCTGCTAACTGTAGTCTTTGAAAACTATTGCTACACCACCTTGACAATTATTAGCCAAATCTTTGTTGAAGTATCCATTCAACAGTGCACTTTGGATGTAGAAGTGTTTTGAATTAAGTGATTAAGAACATCACAATTTTAGTTCTTGGACATATTCGACGATCATATTACATTGAATCAAACATCAATAGTTTCTTCTTGGAAGCTGTTCATAGTCCAGTGTAGAGTTTTCCAGGAAAT
Source organism: Empidonax traillii (assembly GCF_003031625.1). Lineage (NCBI taxonomy): Eukaryota > Metazoa > Chordata > Aves > Passeriformes > Tyrannidae > Empidonax > Empidonax traillii. The sequence goes on from NW_020955859.1 coordinate 750,085, forward strand.
TAGTTACAATGTTATTATATGGATATTTCTCCATATAAAGTATGACCTGCTAAGAATCCAGTTCAAATCTTCTGCTGTTGCAAATGCAGAAAGACAAAATGTGACAGAAGCGTGACATTTCACATGAGCTGAACTCACAGCTGAGGCTAGAGAACATCTGAAATTATTCTGAAACAGTCTGAATATTAGAACTGATCACAGTTATTTGTATTACCACTAGCTTTTATAGGTATATTTAATGTTGAGCCTATCAGAGAATGCAACTGTACAGATACAGAATGCCCACGTTCACCATATTCAAAGAGCTTACAGTATTTCTGTGGGTAGGTATGAAATGTGTATTTATTACTGCACACAGCTGATCTGATTGTTGTTAGTGAATTATATTGATAAAGTTCTAGGAGACTGGTGGCAGTAGCATGTATTAGACTGATAAAAGCCTACTGGCTATGTATTCACATGGTACTGTATGCAACACTCGTTTAATCAGTAAAAGCCCAAACAGGCCTGAATATAAAGTACTGTTTTCATCTTAGTCTCAAGAATGTAAAGAATTTAATTTTTTAAGATTTATACATCTTTCTTGTCCACAGGGAGCAGGAGCCCTAGCAGTCTATTGCTCTGGATTCCAAGATTCTTCTCATATCATCTTATTAATAAAACTGTCAGTCACAAGACTGATCTTACATTTTGTTGTAGATTTATTCTTTAATTTACTATGGTAAGAAGCTCATATAGACTTTTAATTTATCACCTGCTCTATTAAAAATTAAACAATATCTGTCCAAGAGAAAAATGCATTGAAAATAAAGTTATATTTTAAAATGTTGCATGGAAAAAACATGAAGTGGTTTGAGACAGTGAACGCTGCTAGCATATGGCAAAGACTAACCTATGGTTGGTATCTGATACACATTATTCCTTGTTTATCACCAAGTTCAGAAGGACTCCTTATAAAAACAAAGGTCTACGTGTGATCTTACTGGTCAGTTAAGCCAGGTCCATAATTATCTTCCAGAGGAACAAAATAAAAGTTTGTTCACCATTCTATAACAAATAGGATTTCCTCAGCAAACAGAGTCATACAAACCTCTCAGGCACATGGTGTGATTCTTGGGGTTGTCCTGTGCAGGGACAGGATCTGGACCTTTGATGATCTTTTCTGGTCCCTTCCAACTCAGAATAATGAATGTTTGTTACATATGTCCTCCCTTGTACATGGGTGGCACAGACTTAAAAATGTAACAGATTTGAATCAAAGTAGGACACCATTTGGTCTACTTCCAGTGCTCTGAGCTATCTTGTCTTCCATATCCTCCTCTACCCACAAGATTTACAAATGACTCCATCAGAACCTTCCTCATTTGGGGAGGGAGAAGAAGGGACAGGGAGGAGGGGGACAAAGAGGCTATAAACATTTAGGAAGTTGTCAATAAGTGAATTAGCTGTATTTCACATGCTTTGCCAATGTATTTGGCTTATGAAACTGAAGCAACTCCAGCTTCCCCTTCCCCACATAGGAATAACCGCCTACTTTCCTTGGCACGTGAATAGATGTAGAGTTTTACATCTCAAGCCCCAAATGCTCTTTGTACGCAACCCAGCCAAGATTCATGACATCCAGGCTTCAGTGAAATCCACCCAATAGCCCAAAATCCAGAAATGCATGGAATTATCATTCAGCGACTGTGAGGAAGAGACAAAAGATTCAACTCACCACAGTCTGTGAGTTTTTCAAGACATCATAATGAAGTTATGTAGACTTGTATCAGCTTGGACTGGTTACTGGTGGGGGTGAATGGGGTAAGCAAATACCTAGGGATTAGGATTTACCTGCTAATTGGGCACTATACCTGTTCTTTCAAGGAAAAAAGAATTTTTTTTTTTTTTAATGAGCACAAAGATATAAGCACATTTAGAAGCAATAATCAAAGGATTTTTCTGAGTACTGCTTATCTACTGTTTTTTATGAGAAGTACATCATCATTATACATGATGAGGAAAGGAAATGTGTCTCCCTTAGAAATAGTTCATAATCTAATAGGTACATGAAAATACTCGGTTGATGTGATTTAGGAAACTTATGTCCTGGCTTGTTATTTATCACTGTTGAATAAGTCATTCTTTTTCCTTTCAAACCTCAAAAACATTTTCAATACCAAAATGTTTTCGTTGCTTAAGAAAAAATGAAACCATTTACTAAATAATTCATTGCTACTATTTCAAAGAAATTGAATTTTAATCTGAAGGCAAGTGTGGACGCTAGCCTAGTGCTGACACAAGCAATTAATCCGCTCCTGTTTTTTCTTATTTCCATTCTCATCAAATCTCACTAGCTCCTGGCTGTAGACTCAGGGTAATTTTTTTATTGAAAGACTGTTTCTTATGCTGTTCCTGTGATTTCTATGAGGGTGCCACATTAATAGTTTCTGGGCAAGAACTGCAGTACCTATTGTCATTTTGAAAATGGGCTGCACCAAGCTACATTATCAGAATCTATCTAATAACAGAATCTAAACACACACTTAATGGAATAATATAGCAATACCAAAAATGCCCACAGTGTTTTCTGTGGAGCTAGCCAAATTGCAGTCCTGGTATGACATGTCTACAACACTTGCTAAATCTTCCAATTATCATCACGTTGAGGATGAATTTCTTCTGCTTTTTTGTTTGTTTGTGTTTGTTTTGCAACCATATGTTTTTATTTGCAGGTGAAACTGTAAAGACATTTACATATAAAGTGTAGAATATCAGCAAATAATAGAAACCATGAATTCCAATGAAGCAATATCCATTAAAAAGGATACAGTCCTGTTAACTCAGCCTACATACTGGAAATGAGCTCAAGAGTATAACATATTTTGAAGCAATGGAGGTTTTATATACTATCTTCTCTTAAAATGTTGCCAGCCTGAAATATTCCTTCTAACAAATGTAATGATTCTTATGCTATTCTCAGAAACTTTTGTATGCTCTAATTTTGAGATCTAAGTATTAATGTTTTTATCTCAAAATTTAATTTTGAGATCTAAGTATTAATGTTAATTCAAAATTAACAGTTCCTTCCAGTTTCCTTTGCTGCACATAACATGCATCTTTAAAGTCTCAAGCCTTCAGCCACAACATATCATCAAACCTAGTATGACTACTGTTGATCCCACACATCTGGAAACCATAGCTTCAGGAAAAAAAAAAAACAAAAAACCAAAAAAACCCAAACAAACGAAACCAAACAAAAAAACCACCAAAAAGAAGTCACCCCACCAAAACAAATCAGAAATTCTCACTGCTAATTTTATTTTGTCATGCCTAACAAAAGTTTAAGTAATTTTATATATCAAGATGGCACTGATAACTTTGCAGTTCACTTTCATTTTTTATATACAGTGCACAATGGTGATTCAAACTGTCTCTCATTTAAACAATCTAAAAAGAACCCCATATAATTTTCTGTCAGAGAATGAGCTTTTTCTTCAACTAAAACAGACTAACTGATGAGAATTATGGCTTGTAGTGATTCTTTACAAATTAACTTCTTATAAAAATTCAGTATTTTTATCTACCTTGTAAACATCGACCTTATATTATGGGAAGAGTTCCCATATTCTTTTTGATCCTGTTTCAGAATGCCTTATATGGCAATAACATTTAGATTTCGATTAATGAATGCTATCACTGAAGAGGAAGAACACTGATCATCCCATAAAAGACTTGTTTGTACTCCTACGGCATTCTGCACTGCAGATACCACTGGTCAAATACCATAGCAGTATGGATTTGATGAAGTCTGTTTCTGTGGAGTATTTTGATATACCACAGTGAGAGGGATGCTTGTGAATGGCCTAGCAAGTACCATGCTGGTCTATAAATTACTCTAAAACTGAGTTCAAATAGATGCTGTATCCTGATCTTTTCAGAAAAGATGCACAAGCAGATATTTCTGTATTTTGCGCTAAATAAAGAGGCAATTGATTACCTCCTGGCACCTCACTGCCCAGTAGGAATACACGCAGAAGTAGTCTCTGCCACCAAAAGTTATGTATATATATATATATAACCATTTATCCAAGACGTAAAACAACAGATGGATGCATATAGGTACATTACCTGCTGGCTGTCATCCAGGGTTATTATGTGGTGTGGGAGACGACCTCCAGAGCTAGCCAGCTTCCCCTCGCTGTATTTATTCAGTAACATCAGCCCTGTGTTTGAGCTATGAGCCTTTACTGTGGCAGCAACCATGTCATCGTTAAATAAGTCAGGCAAGGTTAATTACCAGTGTGTTTATGTATAAAGATGATCTGCAATGAGAAAGATTAAATACAGGTAAAACATCAGGTTGTTTGTTTAAGATTTCCACTGCTGTAGAAGTAATCTTCTATGTCATGATCACAGCTATCAGATCAGAGCACAGCTCTCTCTTTTAGTTGAGAGGCTGATTCACTCAATGTTACTTTATTTAATCAAAATTCAGCATCTCCGTAGCATATATTTTTCCCCTGATAGGCTATCTGTGTTGCTAGGTTGGGCAGTAACTGAATAGCTCTCACATTCAGATGTATTACAGGCCGATAAAATATGACCACAATTTACTGAACCTGGTGAGGATGCTTTTGTTTCAGCTTTGTTTTAAATCCAGTACTGTGTCTGCCTCCTAGGGCCATGAAGTAAGTCTCTTTAGAAAGAGCTACAGATTTATTCTTCCACTTTGAATAAGTGAAAATGTGTTTTGTTGAAACCTCCTGAGAGTAAATGGATTTCCTATAGAATCCCCTTTTGTTTATGGCTTTGATGAAAGCATTTGGCACTTGATGGTTCCCAGGCTATCCCCAGTTTATAAAAGAAGAAATCAAGTGTGCTGAGTGTTAAAATGTTTTCAACTAACCTCAAAGCAAACTTAATATGAAGAATTGCATCA
>NW_020955859.1:755282-787643 GCF_003031625.1 Empidonax traillii
CTCCTGAGAGTAAATGGATTTCCTATAGAATCCCCTTTTGTTTATGGCTTTGATGAAAGCATTTGGCACTTGATGGTTCCCAGGCTATCCCCAGTTTATAAAAGAAGAAATCAAGTGTGCTGAGTGTTAAAATGTTTTCAACTAACCTCAAAGCAAACTTAATATGAAGAATTGCATCAGGTGTCAAATTAGTATGGAAGGGTAGTGCTTACTGTCTTACCTCTTTCACATTCAGACTCAGTACATCGTCCCATTTTGTTCTTAAAGCAGAGCTAAGGGTAAGCCTAATCACATGAAATCCAAACTTTTTCTCTCAGTTTATCATCTACTACTCCTTCCATTTCAATTTCTTCACAAAACCATGCAAATATTGTTGAGATAAGAGACAGATGCTAAATCCCTGCAACCAGCCCTAGAACAGAAAGAACTGCGCATTGAAACTTACTTAAACACAAATTAGATTATTAAAGAGATTGCTTTATGTTTCACTACAAAAGTGGTTCAGAATAAAATTTCTAACAGAGAGTTATTGACACTATAAATACACAGAGGGCAAATAAACTGACACTGCTAAAAGGTTTTATGTAGTGTTGGTTAACACTAGTCACAGCTTTTGGTGAGCAAACAGTGTTTTACACTGAAGCAGAGAAATAGTAAATAAATCTTTTAGGACAATACTAATTATTCATAATAAATGACCACAAATTAGCAAGCTTTTTAACACATAATACATTACCTACAAATCTCAGGATTACCTATTCCCATTTGGAACAATCATGACTTTTTCCATTAATTATTTTGAAAAAGTAAAGAATTATAATTCTGATATAATTCACTATATTTCGAACATTGAACTTAGCTTGTCTCTTGCTTCATAGCACTTATTATTGTTGTTCTTTTAAAAAGATATGGTGCAGTCATGGCAAATCCATCCTAAGTAGCAGACATCCACCTGATTGAATAAACTGTCACTGATCAGTCAAAATAGCATTGTTCAAAAACCATTGGTTTTAAAGTCATTTGGAAAAATGCCACAGGCTTATGATCTTTTATTTGGAGAAAGTTTCTATAGTTCAGTTATCCCCTGCTCTACGTCCAAAATAAATTTTCATTTCATGTACTTTGAAACACAGCAACATGACTGAGGTCATCATACTTTCTAAGCTTCAAGAAATGAGAAAATTAAACATCATTTCTGGTCCATGAATTCTCATTTCACCCTCCTATCAGCCTACTAGGATACAGTTTAAACCTCTTGCCCAAAGAACACCAACAGTCCCCAATTTAGGTGTAAGAAACATGCAAAAAATAATCACAGCTGCACTACACTGGCCCAGCTGACAATCAAAAGGATATCATCCTTCCCTTTAGACAGCCTGGGCTCCCACTGCTCCCTTCTGTAAATACAAAGTCAGATATTGTATAAAAATTACTGTATTTCTTCAGATTAGTTTCCTATCATACTAGCAAATAAAAGCAGTCCACAGAAAGGGCCTATGACCCAGTCCAAACACCGGTAAATAATGAGAGTAGTACTTCTTATTTGGGAGCCCCCGGTCGTCTAGGGGAAACGACACTGCACTGTCACTGCAGAGACCCGGGTTCGATTCCCGGTCGGGGCCCCTCCCCGGGCAGATGGAGCTCGTTAGCCCATAAGGCAATCCATCTACGTCCTGAGGACCTCGCTGCCACCGTCCAAGCGTGCTTGGCCCCGGCAGATGAACCTCAGGATTAAAGGGTGGGCTCAGTTCCGCGCACACTGTGTCTCACCTAAAAAATCCAATGCGCAGGCTGGAAGGTGTAAAGACCTTCCCCGGTTCTTCGTTCACGAAGAGACTNTAAGTCTCTTTAGAAAGAGCTACAGATTTATTCTTCCACTTTGAATAAGTGAAAATGTGTTTTGTTGAAACCTCCTGAGAGTAAATGGATTTCCTATAGAATCCCCTTTTGTTTATGGCTTTGATGAAAGCATTTGGCACTTGATGGTTCCCAGGCTATCCCCAGTTTATAAAAGAAGAAATCAAGTGTGCTGAGTGTTAAAATGTTTTCAACTAACCTCAAAGCAAACTTAATATGAAGAATTGCATCAGGTGTCAAATGAGTATGGAAGGGTAGTGCTTACTGTCTTACCTCTTTCACATTCAGACTCAGTACATCGTCCCATTTTGTTCTTAAAGCAGAGCTAAGGGTAAGCCTAATCACATGAAATCCAAACTTTTTCTCTCAGTTTATCATCTACTACACCTTCCATTTCAATTTCTTCACAAAACCATGCAAATATTGTTGAGATAAGAGACAGATGCTAAATCCCCACAACCAGCCCTAGAACAGAAAGAACTGCGCATTGAAACTTACTTAAACACAAATTAGATTATTAAAGAGATTGCTTTATGTTTCACTACAAAAGTGGTTCAGAATAAAATTTCTAACAGGGAGTTATTGACACTATAAATACACAGAGGGCACAATAAATTGACACTGCTAAAAGGTTTTATGTAGTGTTGGTTAACACTAGTCACAGCTTTTGGTGAGCAAACAGTGTTTTACACTGAAGCAGAGAAATAGTAAATAAATCTTTTAGGACAATACTAATTATTCATAATAAATGACCACAAATTAGCAAGCTTTTTAACACATAATACATTACCTACAAATCTCAGGATTACCTATTCCCATTTGGAACAATCATGACTTTTTCCATTAATTATTTTGAAAAAGCAAATAATTATAATTCTGATATAATTCACTATATTTCAAACATTGAACTTAGCTTGTCTCTTGCTTCATAGCACTTATTATTGTTGTTCTTTTAAAAAGATATGGTGCAGTCATGGCAAATCCATCCTAAGTAGCAGACATCCACCTGATTGAATAAACTGTCACTGATCAGTCAAAATAGCATTGTTCAAAAACCATTGGCTTTACAGTCATTTGGAAAAATGCCACAGGCTTATGATCTTTTATTAGGAGAAAGTTTCTATAGTTCAGTTATCCCCTGCTCTACGTCCAAAATAAATTTTCATTTCATGTACTTTGAAACACAGCAACATGACTGAGGTCATCATACTTTCTAAGCTTCAAGAAATGAGAAAATTAAACATCATTTCTGGTCCATGTATTCTCATTTCACCCTCCTATCAGCCTACTAGGATACAGTTTAAACCTCTTGCCCAAAGAACACCAACAGTCCCCAATTTAGGTGTAAGAAACATGCAAAAAATAATCACAGCTGCACTACACTGGCCCAGCTGACAATCAAAAGGATATCATCCTTCCCTTCAGACAGCCTGGGCTCCCACTGCTCCCTTCTGTAAATACAAAGTCAGATATTGTATAAAATTACTGTATTTCTTCAGATTAGTTTCCTGTCATACTAGCAAATAAAAGCAGTCCACAGAAAGGGCCTATGACCGAGTCCAAACACCGGCAAATAATGAGTAGTACTTCTTATTTGCAGTGACAGTAAAAATAATTCGTGGTATCATTCTGTAAAATGTGGAAAGACAAGAAAAGCAAGCCAGCATCCTAAGGGTACAGTAAATACACCTAGGAAGGCATCAGCACAGCATAAAACATGCCTGCATTTTCATTTTGAAGGACGAGTCCAAGGGAAGCACAACAGTTTGACAGGAATAGTAGAATTAGTAAGAGATTAAGTGAATACAATAACGACTATCAGAATTTGTTTCCACACAAGAAAAAACCAAAATCAATTGGTTTCATCCTGCCAACGATCAGATTGAAAGGTAGTGTGGCAGAGGCTCATAAAACCCCCTGTATTGGGACAAAATGAAGACAAAAAAACCATTCATTGCCTTTTTTAATATCAGGATTAAAAACAGATGAGGTAACTAGGGTCAGAGTCGTCAAAACAAACCAAAATGAGGCTTCTTCATACACTACAGTATATAGTTAAAACTTGATGCCACCAAACAGTGTAACTACTCACATATGTGTTTGTTGTTGTGCTTTATTTGTTTGTCCCCTTTGATGATTTCTCTGTGGTATTGTTTGGGTTTTTGTTTGTTTGTTTTGGGGTTTTTTTCTACATTCAGTTGGACAAATCTGTGTAGAAAAGGAATTAAATACATAAACACTCCCTCTGCTTCTGGTAGTTCCTGAACCACATTTAATCTGTAAGAGTATTCAGAGAAATACCACTCTCACCACCACCACGCTCTACCCTGATACTTTAACATAGTAACATTATTAGAGAGAGAAGAATAAGCTTAACACAGCTCTGATTCAGTCTGAGACACAGCTTTCCTGTAAGCAATCTGTTGGCAGACCTGTGCAGACAAAACAATACACTTTCGCTAGAGGACATCTCCAAATCTGAAAATCAGCAAGCTGACAGCTACTTACTGAAGCAAAGCTCTTATGGAACCATAAATTATCTGCATTGTCTTAACAAACACTTATTAATAATGTTTGCGCTTTTTTTCTTTTTTTTTGTCTTACAATTTTCCATCAAAAATTATGGCTACTCCCAGTTAGATAATGGGGAACCAAAATGCCTGGATTGAATTTCTTCATGCTAATATGTTTGGAACCTATTTTATGTGCTTGCAGACCACTCCTCCCCTAATACAATCCAATGCAACTGGGGACAATCCAGAGATTTGCTTCAGAAGCACATCCCTGACTTGAAATGCTAGTGCAAAGGCAGTCCAATGTGCCATCAGCATCAGGACCATCATAAGACAAGACCATAAGAAAATAAGGAAAGGAATTAGAGAGGACAAAGCTGTACATTTTAAATAACAGTGAACCAATGTAGATACTGTCGCTGCTGTTCTTTTACCTTGTTCTTACATTTTATGTTCAAACAGTCATGATGCAAAACTAGGATCAGGCATGTACTGGGGATACCTGAAAATATTTCAGCAAACAAGTTTAAGCATATGAGCTCTGTCCTTTGAGGAACACTCTTACCTGTGGAAGCAAAGGAGTGTGAGTTGGTAGCTGCTTCACTCACTCACTGGTCCCAGTGTTACAGAGGACAAAGACAAGCATAAATGGAAGGTGAACTTTTCAGTTCATCTATTCTTTTATGTTCTGCAATAAGGTCAATGTTTTAAAGAAAATGAAGTAGAAATATTTTTCCTACACTTTAAATTAGCACTGAGTGATATTTCAATCTGTGTACCTGCTTAACCATGTTCTGAAAGTTTCTGTCAGTATAACTTTAGACAATTTTCAACAAACATTACCTTCATTAAATCAGGCTAGTTGCCAGAATATTTTATCTACTGGTGACTAAAACTGGATGTTTCTGAGGAAGGTAAAAACTGAATAATTACAGAATAACGTGTTCATAAGAGAAGACTTTCCCTGGGCCCCATTAATATTTCAGCACTTAAAATCTAAACCATTTCTGCTCTGTGCCCCAGTGCCAAGTACCTCTGGCATTTCATACTCAAGTATGAGCTAAAGCAAAGCTACTGGCTACTTTCCAGATTAATGAGTTTCCAGTCTCCAATAAAAAGACCAGGGGAAAAACTGTGAAATGGTTGCAAATAACTCTTGGTTTGTTGCACAAGCAACACGTGAGCCTGGGGAGTAGCAGCCATCAGACCACATTAGTCTTTTTTGGCATCCCATTTCTTCTGCCTCCTTTTTTGCTGTCACTTTTTCCCACCTAAGGAGAGTGCCATATCAGCCTAACTTAAAAAAATGAAATCCCACGACATCTTCTTGCTCTTCATGCTGTTCCCATCTCCTCTTTCTCCATTTGGTTCAGGATATCAACATGACAACAGCAGCAGCTGGATACATTAGCTGGAAACATTTCAGTTGTAACTGATCTGAGACAGAGTAACTATACTAATGTTCTCATTGTTAGTTTGCAGTGCTCTCTCTTCAGACACAAAAAGAATTTGGCAATTTACAGATGAATTCCCTTCAATCTTGGTGTAACCTTCCAACTGTTTCTGAGAAGTCAGTCTGTACATTCACCGAGGTAAGTCCCAGTACACAGCAGTGTGGGAAGAAGAATCACCAAAACAAACACTGGAGCAAAGTGAACACAGATATCCCATGTGGTAGGAATTCTGCTTTACAAAAGTCACAGACATAGCAAAATAACCACAAATTTTAATTGTCCCAAAATGTAAATTGCTGCTTGTAGTCAAGTTCCTGCACACCGAGACAAGACTTTCCAGGCAGTTCTTAGTTCTTGTCTTACACATACAGTAGGCGTGCTGGCACACTGCATGTGTAAGACATATTAAAACAATTTTCTCCTAAAATCACTCCAGTGACTTTAAATTTAATGCATTCTTTATTTTGTTACACTTGTCATCAAGCACAGGTACTGCTCATCCTGTAAGGGTACTTACCCTCTTAAAACATTATAACCACTAGATAATTACCAGAGTACTTCTGGATCATTCAAGTTTGTAGTCATTACACACAGTTGTCAAATTCAAAATATAATACCACAACAGAGCATGCTGTGAAGTAAGAAATTCAGACCACCTATGAAAAAAGTTTCTGTAAATGCTAGAAGTTTGTTACCAACATGAAGGAGTGATCACTTCAGTCTCCAAAGTGGGGAAAAAAAAATCTAACAGCCTTTTTATACAGCACCCAGAAAGTGTTTTTGGAATAATTAAGAAGACAGACTACAACACAGTGTAGTAAAATTCCCATGTAATTGCCAATTACTTCTTCACATACTTCATAACATGTCCAAGAGTTCTGGGTAAGAACTCTGTTGGCATGTCATACTTATTCAAAATTTCATAGAGGCAGCAGGGAGAGGGCATTCAGACTCTCCTTCTACAAATAGCAGCTGCAATTACAAAAGCTTCATTTTATGGTCTGCATCAATCCCACTGAAAATGACTTCCTGCATTGTCTAGGCATATATATATATATATATATATATACACACATATAAGCTCATACACTTGTTTTGAACTACAAAAAGCAATAAGCCAGTTCTCCTTCTCAAATTGATGTAGAGAAGAAAAAAAACCAATCAAATCAAATAGCTATATTGCCTTTTGCTTGTGTGTGCCTGTCTGCAAGTTTCAGTGGATCCTAGGCTACGGTGTGTATGATTTCATCACAAAGAAAGTGTGATGGCATTATTCACATTCATCTCTACTGACAAACAGAGTCCAGACAACAGAAATGCCTGTAGTTTTGGGAAATTACATGGAATGAGTTGGAAAATCATCTCTCGTGCTCAAAAGTGGTAGCAAACACCCTATTTTCTCTATTTTAGAGGACTTCCTTCTTTCTTTTTGCATATCGCAATCCTACCTGAGCCTAATAGCAAAGCAGCCAGGGGCAGCCCCATTGATGAAGATGTTCACTTCAGCAACACTGAATCAGTTCCACTGTCAGGGAAAACAGACCAGTTTCACTCTCAGAAAACCTACACCAGTGCCTAGGCCTCCTTGTCCAGACATGAAAGAGAAGTGCCACAGCTGGTTAAATAATTCTTCTCAGAAGATTAAGTACGTAAGGCAGGCTGTCATGCTTCCCGTTGTCCTGATAGCCATGCACTTTACAAAAGATGCCAAGTGCTATTGCAAACACAGTTTGTACTTCTATGACAGTAAGTGCTTCTCTGTGTCTTTTCATTGCCACAGACCAGTGCTTTTGATCCATCAGCAGTTCTCAGCACACATTCCCAAGGGAAATTCTTTGAAATGTACCTTCATCTTGATCACTGACCTCAAGCTGGTCCTCACCATAAGCACTAGTGCAAAGAGCTGCAGTTGCTTTGTGTAGAACTTTATCTGATTACCAGATTTCAAAGAAGCTAAACCCAGGCTAATCCACCACATAAAAGAGTCAAACTATTTTTAATGCACTTCTTTCTTTTAAAGCCTAACAAGGGACCTAAAATTCAGACCACAATTTAGCATAGCTTTTTTTCCGTCCCAGAGTCAGTCTGCTACAGTTTATCACAGAAGATTATACTGTATTAAGAATATTATTCTAGAAATAATAGAGCACTAGAAATACTTAAGAAAATTAAACATACAGATACAAGGAAAAAAAAATCCCAATAAACACATGCAGAAAATGAAAATGAAACAGCTTAGTCTATTCATAAATAATTAACACTTATTACTTTATTTTGATACTACTCATATATCTTGCAAAGATATCAATGTTTTATATTTTGCTCAAATTATTGATTAACAAGACTTCATGTAAAAACTAATTCATTTATATACTCCATTTGACACACAAGTTTCTTCGTAGTAAGATGTGCCAGTTCTTTTTACATACATAACATCTGTAACACTTTAAAAAAAAAGAATATATAAATGCTTATATTTGGAGCTCCAGCTGTTGTGAGAATGAAGAAATCCTAATGATATCAGAAAACAGGAGTTATATTTCATTCATCCTTTTTGCCATGGTGAAAAGTCAGTCAACATGATCCAGATGTTTGTTCTGGGTGTTAAAGGGTGTCTACTTGGTAATTATTCTCTGAGACATGAGCATTTTCTTTATAGTGCTGAAATAATTGATTTAATCCAGAAGTAAAGAATTCAGAAGTATAACAGCCCTCTTCCATTACTCTTTGGGGTGGAAGACATGGCTTAATACTTTTTCACATTATGGTATTTAACATGAGTCACATGAAGTTATCCAGTGACCAAACAAATCAGAACAATAATGATATAAGTAAATAATGAAATATTATTAAGGCAAGGTAGGTTTCCCACCGAGTTGCACAAAATTCTGGGTTTTGGTAATATGTATCATTTGTCAATAAGCTTACAACAATTTGTTTGTAATTATTTTCAATTCTGTGTGAGAACGATTCCACTTCCCTTTTTAATGTTGAGAAAAACTGAAGTTCTGAGTGCAAGGCATGTTTCAACTACACAAAATATTTTTTTTTCTTTTAAATACTATGCACTTCCTTGCATCAAACCCTTCATATCTGAGCTTGTAAATTTCCTAATTTCAGCCCCAGGAGTCTTTATGAATCCAGAGGAGCATAGCACCCAGGGAGAATGGAGCTGTCTAACCACAGACCCAATTTGAGTCCACTGAGGTCATGAGCTGTGAAAGCACCCTGCTCCTCTAGACCAGGCTCAGGCTTTTGGAAATAAATCAAGCAGCCAGAAGTTTAAATCAGTCATCAGCATAGACATTTAGGCTGCCATTATGACAGAGCTTTAACACCATTACTCTCAGAATCAGCGGATGAAGTGACAAGTATTCCTGTGTACCAGAAAAGAAAGAAGCAGCAGTAAATAGCTTTACTTGTACTTGCAGACGAGTTTCCATCATTAAATGATAATAGAATGACAGAGTATATATCTACAACACTTCCCCTTTTTTAATGTTTTATAATACCAGCTGGGGAAAAAAAAACAAAAACAAAAACAAACCCAAAAAACCCCACACACCCCCCAAAAAACACCCCCACAATGTTTTTCATTGATTTCTTCAACTAATAGTCAAGTCTTCTGTGACATGGACAGCCATCGTGTTACATAGACTATGCAAAGTCAATAGCAGCATAAAAATAATAATACTTGCAAAATTATTGAAGCTCTTGATGCAGGAAAAAATACAATACTTTTTGTAACAGAATCTATTTATTTATATGAAAGTGGTAAACTGGCAGTGAAGAACCTTGGGTGGCTACAATTATGTCACTAAATGTACCTGTCTAGTTTTGAAATTATATCCCTTTATAGACAATAGAAAGAAATATTTCAAGAGAATAATTCATTTTGCTACAAAAAAGGCAATCTGAAACAAGTCAGAAGAAGAATCACACCATAAAGTTTTCTCTTTCTCTCTAAAGATTTTAAAAAGAACTTGATGAGAAGCTGAGCTTCCACATCAGGAAAGTCCTATGCCCAGTTCCTGGCAAAGCTTCTAGGATTGGTGTCACTCTAGCACTTAGGTGCAAGAATCATATCCTTATCATTTCAAGATTTTTTTTTTTTTTTCCCATGCATACAAGTCATTTTATGCCACTACAAATGCTTTATATCTTGTTTTTCTCACCATAAGTGGAAAGAATAAAAAGCTCAAAAAGTAGAGCATGACAATTCAGAGCACACTGCAACTGAATAAAAACTTTCCAGAAAAGTAGGACTTTCTCCTCTTTTTCCTCCTGGTAAACAGATCAGTGGTAACTCCAATTATGTTGTGACAATAGTTATCTGAAAGCTTAGAGAACTATATGTATTGCAAAATAGATATTCTCTTTCAGTGCATAAAACCTTTTCTGGAATGAAAAAGGTTAAAACTTATGCTAATGAAATTCTCAAAAACGAATATTTACATAAGTGAAGATAAGTCTTCATACATGTTTAGCTTTGCAGCAGCCTGGGGAAAAATGGAAGCATGTTTTGTGCCAAACTAAAGACACTGCATTGTGTTTTTGCGGAAATCATTACCCATATTCCTCATCCTGATTGCTAATATAGGGCCTACATATCTCAGCAGGAAGAAAGAGAAATCAAGCAAAGAAAATAATGGCACTTAGGCTCTATAAAATCAAAATGCAGCAAGTTCTTTTTTCGATTCAATGGAACTGAAATTCATCAGGACCATTATTCTTGTGTCTCACGTTCCTGAGGCTACCAATAGGCTAACCAAATTTTTCTTGTTTAGTTTAATTACTCAGCATCTCCTAGAGACCAGCAAGCAAGACAGGGAAACTATATGGTCCCAGTAAGAAGAGTCCTTGCAAATCCATAGCTGTTATTTTATTCAACATAGTTGTGAAGGCCATGTACCGCAACCTCACTGTTCAGAGCACGGAAACCATCATCCTAACCCTTCATTACAAATACCACAGTTATCAAATATAGCCCACACTGAAGTTCACAACAGACCGCAAAATGATAGTTTCTGCAAAAGCCATAGTGGTCCTCCATTTCCTCTCACACCTGGTTTTGATCAAAATATTTGCATGGATTTTTGCCTACTTGAAGCCATGTACTGGAGATGATACTAAACACAGCACATAATCCTGGAACAGGGGACCACAGAAGTGGCAGCCCAATGCACCAGCACTGCACTCCCCTCCTACTTTCCCACATGGGTAGATTTGTCTTGAAACACAAGAGATTTTCTCTCCCTCTCATTCACATAAGTAAAGACAAGGAATTCTCTATTTAGAAGTCCAAGGAAAACTTGGTCATTGTAACCAGTCAACTATCAAGGAGACAGTGTCATGCAGTTTATTATTAAAAAGCAAATATCCAATTGACGAAGGAAATATTATAGTCAGGAAAGAAATACTAAACAATAAGAAGGTGAAATATGTCAGGGACAAATAAGCCAACTCACTAAATTCTAGTCATGTTTGCTACAAATATATTTTAACATCACCTTATCACCTTTATATTGTTCCCATGCAGAGACAGATTCTTTAGAGGGATTTGTTCAAAAATGGTGCTTTTTAGTTCTTACAAAACTTAAGTGTAACGTACATGGCACCAGGAGTAGTGTGAGAAAAGAAGGAGGAAGGTAAAACTCTGACTTGTTTCTAAACAGTCAGAGAAGTCTCTACTGCCACGTAACTTGGATCAAACAGCAACAGGTTCTTCAGTTGCTGAAACAGGAGAAGCCTGAGATTAGGTGATAGAAATGTCACGGTTACCCCAGGTCTGTAAGCATCTTCTCTTGGATAATTTCAGGACCTTTAGCCTCTGTCCTGACAGGGCTCATATTGTTTTCCCACCTAATGTGCTTATTGGTCTACCTAAGTTGTTGTGACTTAGTCACAAAAAAAGGAGAATTATTTGCATTTTCACCCATGTCCATCCACTGCTTATGTGTTAAGTTGTCCAGGCCTTTAGGACTGCCAAATGCTTACATTCAGTAGAGGACAGCATTATACACATCAGTTGACCTCAATGCTATTTAAGAGTTAGAGGTTTAGTAGTGTTCTCTCTCTTTATATGCATTTTGACACTTCCTACACAAAGGAAGGTAATAATAAGTAAAAAGGAATTAAAACTACCACTAGTGGTTTTCAAAGTATGTGTTATTTTACTGTTGCTAAAGTGTTTAAAGCTTCTTTGCAAATAACATACATCACTGAAAAAAACCATGCCTTACAAATTTGCTTCTAGTAATTTGATTGTTAAGTTTGAAGTGCTGCCTTTGAATATTTAAAATTAAATATCTTTCCTGATTTTGATACTAAACAAACATAATTTTTTTAAATAACAACTATTTTTGCCAATTTATTTGTTTCTTTTAAGAAGTATTAAAGTAATGCTTGAAAACATAGTTTTTCTTGGCAGCTTTGTCATAGGGCTGTGGTGTGCAAAATGTAATGACCTTTTACACCCTTAAAAGAGAGGGTTTTATTTTGCCTAATCTGTGAATCTGTAGATAAATCTGAAGACAAGGATTGAAATGACTAAACTTGAACAAGCACCCATTTGCAGTTTCAGCTGGTGACTGATTGCTTTTTTCTGAAATACTGTGAGACAAATCATACCAATTACTTGACGCTGTACATAACATGGCACATCAAATCTGTGGAAATAGAAGTATTTTCCTTGTAGAGCAAGAGGAGCTCAAAAGTATCCAGGCATTTAAAGGCTCCAAAACACTACACTTCTTGCTATGCTTAACCATTAACTAACATGAAAAATCCCTGTTGAACTGTAAAAGGCTCCTGGCAATAGAAAAGGAGCAAATTTTTGCAGAAACACTGTTTTACTCATTCAGTTTTATGCATTTGCCCCATTTTAGAAACCTACAGTTATTGATATCAGTTTAGAGGTAACAAAAAGGAATTCAGGCAACTTGAACACACCAGTCTAAAAGCTTCATTCTCAGTAATCTCATTTGGCGCCTACTTTCCTTTGAGATATTTATATTTCTTAAAGGGGTTAAACAGGTGGCTGAGATTCTTTCTGCACAAAGGGAAATATCTGCTTTCTGGGCTTGCCCATAACTGCCCAAAGCTTGGCAAAGCTAAACAAAGAGCATAGACCCAACTGCCAGGATCTGTGAAGGTGATCTCCTTCCTTGCCAGATTTTCTCAGCCCATGATTGTTCTTTTTTTCTTATCATTCTCATTTGTATTCTTCAAAAAAACTCCATCAATTCCCAATCTAAATCCTACCTATCTGCAGAGAAGGGAGGGGCATCCTCTATCCCAGAAGCACCACTACTGGAACACCTGGACAAGGAACAAAGCATGGCTTTTAAATTCCCATCTCTGCTGAAGGTGATAGAACATGAAAAGTAAACTCTACAGGTTTACAGGGCTCTCTGTCACCTTTCTCTACAGAAGAAACTCTGCTTGTGTGGAAAAATTATTTGCCAGGTCACTGAGAGTAAACAGGAAGGATATCATAAACCATTTCATAGTCAATGTCAGAAAAATGGGTCCATAGAGAGCAAATGTAACTGCACAACCAAAGAATTAGAACATTTATACAAGATAGAGACAGCTGGCCAATGACACTTTGTATTTTACATGACCATTATTTAAATGGTTAATTGAACAATTCCACAAGCAAAACTGAGAGTGCTCTATCACAGAATACTTTTCCACTCCATTGCTTAAAGCATTCCCACTGGAGACAGTTAAATAGGGCTCAAACCTTGCCATTAAAGAAGGGATTTCAGCCTTAGCTTTCCAAAGCATGATAAAATAGTTTAACTTCTACCTAGATTTATTACTTCCTTTTAAAAAAGTTATTGTTTCAATGTTTTCTCTCAGAGAAACTTATTCGGGGTACAAGCTACTGAAGGGGTGGATATACTGCAGCCACATTTTGTGGGAGCAATTACTTCATTCTTTTAAAACAAGCATCTGTGGTTTGTGTCTTGGGAACAGAACTGAATTTAAACACAGCTCAGTATCCCACTAAATATCTGATTGTCTGTCCTTGTCAGATTATCACATTCACTGACATTTGATTTATTAAGTTTGATGAAACCAAATAAAGAAGCTCGGAAAAGGAGTGCCAGAAAACAGTACCTGTCTGCGTCTTACAGTGCTTCTTCCTTAAGGGCAACCGGAGGTTGCTGCAGTTTCAAAATTGCCATTTCAAAACCTTCTGGATCTTGTCCACAGAGCATTCTTTTCAAAATTGCCACAGACACAGATCACTCAGATATGGAACACACAGATACAAAACAAAAAGCCAGAGAGATACATACTGCACACAAGTAGTCTCTGACTTTCAGTACAGGTCACAGGTAGACTGCCCATAGGCCTTAGCAATCATATTCCTCGTGCCTCAGCCCCCATTAGACATAAAAACTACAGAAACATTAAACCATCTCTTAACTTTCTCAGAGGCAAGAGAAATACTTTAACATTTGTATTCTACTGTGTTTTATCCTAGCCTTCTCACGCTGTGGATTTACTTACTTAAGAATGTACTCTTCCCCTTTGCAACAATGACCATCCCAGTTTAGCAGTTTGCTGCTTTAAAACAAGAATACCTTACTGCCACAGGAACACAAAGGAAAAGATGAATGCAAAGCTCTCAGTGCTGCAGTGACTGAAAGACACCTGTGCTGGAGCAAGGGCACTAAAATGCAATGCCGAGGGCTCAGCTGGTAGAAATTGGGTAAGCAAAAAGCACAACAGGTGTTTGCAATTGCTATCAGCTGAAAAGCAGCAGCAAAGTGTAACTGCACCCAACAACTAAATAACTTCTCCAGAACTCCCACCCACCTCTGTCTGGCTGCCTTTAAAAGAGCAGGCCTCCTAAAGTTATGCTCCAGCAAATTGAGGCAGAGGGTGAGATAGGCAGGTGTTGCAAATTTGAGTTTAGGTGTCACAAAAAGAGAATTTTGAAAATTTTTATAAATACTTTTAATATCTTAAATCCTTCTATGGCATCCTTGGGAGTGTATCACAGTTAGAAAACTTGGTGCTACTTTATTGGTTATCCAATCGATATAGGAAAGGGTAACATGAACTGCAGAAAATACGTCTGAAAACATTCTTACCTATCACAGATGTGATAAGAAATATCCATGATGCTTTTTTACTACACAGATAATTAAATTATTTATACAATACTTATGATGTTTTATACCTTGCAAACCCTGAAAATATGTAAGAAGCAAGTCTTAAAATTAGATTTGGGAAGGGAGATTTCTATTTCAAAAGCAAATTATTGACTGAAAGACAAATATTTCATAAATGCTCTTATGTTACATTTTGTAAACTCTTTCAGCAAACAGTTTTACTGTATATCCATCCTCCATTTTCAGTTCACTTACATGTTCCTTATGTCTTTACGTATGGCTACTAGGTATGCCTGTTTCAAGAGTCCAAGGAAATCTTGAGACATTAACATATTACAAAGTCCCAATGCCAATCTGCCATATTTCATGAAATCAATGTATCTATGGCTTAATATTCCAGTAATTAAAATATGGACGAGTTGCAGATCCATTAACTCTTATACCATATATTAGCTGTAATTGTGATGCAATTAGGTGAGTTTTCTGTTTGAAAGTGGTGAAATTCATAACCATTAGTTTCATAGGTGCTAAGAAGTGTAGAAAGTGCATATTTTTGTGACAAATTTTTGGCATTGATTGATGGCTCAATTTTCCGTTTGAAAAATATAGTTACTGAAATAGAGTTAAAACTACACTATTCTGCATCTTCAAACTTTGATAAATTAACCTGCTTTGTTATTACTATGAAAACTGTAAGATCCCACAGTTCTGCGAAGTGAAACATCTGATACAGGAAAATTTCTACTTCATCAGGATGAAACAGTAAAACAAAACAATAAAACTGATTTAAAAAACATAGTTTGTATATACATCAATTGTAATTACTTTAAAAAGTACTGATGCAAAAAGCAAAATTAAAACCCAAAACTTTTATTTCATCCTGTAGGTGTATTTCACATTGTTACTGTATGTTGCCATAAAGAAAAAGCAGTTACTTGGTTGCTTCCATTTTTTTTCCCTTAAAATCATTGCTGTGATTTTAAGAACATGTGAAATTTTTAACTTTCACTTTAGATTTTGAATTTTTTTTAATCTTCCTCTAGTAATGAATTTCTGCTCAACACAAATAAGCAGCAGGCTTTAATTTTGATCACAGGATCTTGACCTTTTTTCAGCTCTTAGTCAGGAAGTCAAAGTGGACATACAGAAAACCATAAGTTGAACAGTTATGCATTTCTAAAACTCTTCTTCTATAATCAAGTGGAATAAACGTATTCAGTAGAGCAACTCTTTCAAAAGATGATGGGTAAACATCTGGGGTCACTGGGTCAGTGGAAATTCCTTCACCTTTTCAGTATGCCAGTAATCAAATCAAAAAAGACATTACGAAATCTTGCAGAATGAACTAGAAGATCCAAGTAGCCTGTAAGGCATGGAGATGGCAGTGAAAAGCTTTATCAAGAAAAAAATACTGAGATCAACAAGTGATCCTCAGCTTAGAGAGTGCTATACTTTGAGGAAAACATTATTTTAAAAATCTCAGTTGTCGTCATTTGTTCAGTGGCTCTGTGAGCCACTGAATTAGAAATTAACCTTACTAGTTGGGCTTGTGAAGTGTGTTACCTCTGAATAGGAAGTGGATCAACATTCAACGTATGACCACAGGTGGCTCTTACATTCTCTGCTGCAAGAACAAGATCTTAGTATAACACTGAGACTGTACATCTTGCTGTCCAGTATCTTTAGCAAAAAAGAAGGCAAATTTTTATTAAAGTGATCTTAAGATACCAGTACTTCTTAGATTAATAATGATAGTTTGCTGAAAAATGGCATAAACAAATCAAGTCTATTTTTAGCTGTTTAATGTTTCATTTTTAAATTTGTGTGATGTTCCATTTCAATCATGAAAGCATTAAGAAGTCAAGTAAAAAGTTTCATTGTGGGGGTTCTTGCTGATAAAGTTTGTCTGGTGTTTTTTAAGTGCATTTTATTTATTGTGGAAGGGAAAGTTTGCACTTCTAAAACATGCAGAGAAAGATATGCACCATCTTTGTAAAGCTCAGAGGTTTCTGAAAATGCTTAACTGGTTTCCTGAACAATCAAAAATACTGTTCATTGAAATATTAGTTGAACAGATGTCTTGTAGGAGCCAGAAAAGAAAACCATGAAGCAGCAGAAAAATATAAACTACAGTTACTGTGTTGATTCAAGAAAAAAAAAATTAAAAAATTAAAAATAGAATGCCTATTTACATGTAAAAGAGTGGCAGTATCTTACTCTGGAGACACTGAGTGACAGCAGATGGCACTTCTCCAGAGAGCAAAATTACTGGTGAAATAAATTAAATCTGTTCTGAGTGACAAACAAATCCCTCATGTTAGGGTAGCATAGGCAGAAACGTGGCCTGAAGTGATGGCAAGGGACACGTGGACTGTTACATTGTCCCCAGAAGTTTTTAAGATGAGGCTGGATGTGGCACTGAGTGCCATGATCTGGTAATCACAGTGGGGTTGGATCAAGGGTTGGACTTGATGATCTCGGAGATCTCTATTACCTATGATTCTATAATCTATTACCAGCTCCCTGTAGCGGTCAGCGACTGACAAGAAAGGACCACTCTTGCTGGCTCCTGTCTCAGCACATACACAGCACTGCTTGTGCACAACACAGTTGCTCATGCAGAAGCACAGGCAGCATGCAAGTAGAGACCTCCTTCTCTGCAGGGATCGTGTTACCTCTGGAAGCATAAAGTTCAATTCCCCTCATCCAGACATGTATTTGCTTTGCCGGACACTTTCTATGGATGAGTACAAAGACGTAAACAATGAAATATCCCTCTGTGCTACCAAGAATTTGAATGAGTTCTCCTAACAGGAAGTCTGTTACCTGACATGCCTTGAGTGGCACTCAGTTAAAATAAATCAGTTTGGGGGCAGATTCTTAGTTGCAATATGGCTGGGTTTTGCCACCCTGCACTGCTGCACTTCTGGGCAATGACTGCAGTCAAGAAGAATTTTAAACAAGTCTAAATCAGGGCAGTCCTTAAGTTGTTTTATGGCTTGTGGAAGACAGCCCAGTCTGCAGGGGGACCACACAACTGCAGGAACATAGGAAGTGAAAAAATAGGCCGCTGTTAAAAACTTGGTGATTCTGAACATGTATGAGAGTGACTTCAAACTGCCTTAACCTGGAACCATCTATCTTCACTTATCCATTTGAAGATTCAAGGAATTTAAGGCATCTTTGACAGTAAGAAAGAATTTGACTCTTTTCTCCCTGGGCCTTCATAGTGAGTAGCTTTGATGATGGGAGTTATAATACTTCACATTTACAGTGGTACAAGTAAGAAAGCATTGGCGGCTGGCTTCCTGCCCCCTTTTAATTGCATTCCAGAAACCATTTTTGCACCATCTGTGATCCTGTTGCAATATCTACATGGGAATAAATATTACCTTCAGACTTCATTGTAGATAAGACCACACATGGCAGAAGGCATGAAGAAAAAGCTCCCTGGGGCCTTATTCACAAATGTGTCTGAGTCTCCTCCTCTCTCAGGTAACTAGCTGATCAGCTGGTGTAAGGCAGCTCCCCCAATTCCTGCTCCCCACATAACTGGGGGGCAGCAGGGATGCGCTCATTTCCCCTACTGACAGAGAAGCTGAAAGATTTTTATGGTTAGCCCTCTGTAAAACATGAATATCCTTCCACACTCCCAGAAGAGAGATAAATTGGCTGTATAGCCCTTTTGCACCAGACCAGAACAACACAATAAAACAGCAAGGCTTTGTCAGGCCTGGGGATGTGAACTGTGGTGCCTGGTTCAGGTGTTTCTCAGTAGCTTTCAGTATAGTGTGTAAAGAAAATGCCTGCCTGGAGATGCAGCCACAAAGCCATCCAGTTCATTGCCCATGGGAAGCATGTACCTCTCACATCACCCTTCTACCCCTCACAGTGCTTTGATTTTAGTAATAAGCCAAAGCACCAGACCTATCTCTATTCAGGCACGGCTTTTGCATGGAAATCTCTGTATAGTGGGCAGCTTTCTGGCTTGTTTTTCATCACAAATCTTGCAGGAGAAGAGTAGCAGTTTCAAAGACTTTTACAAGGAAGCCTCAGGGCTTCTTTGCCAGACTTCAATGGATATGTTTAGAGCATGGTATATGGAGGTTGAACTGCCTGACTCCCATTAACATTATAGAGTCAGAAGGCAAAATGCCTGTGCACCACTCTGGTGATGAACCCTCAGTGTCTGGCAAGTAATGTGCTGCCATTTCTAACTCCTTTCGGGTATGATATTTCCTTCTTCAGTATCAGGGGGGGCAAAATAAAACAGAGAGGGACAGCCTAGTTTCCTTCAGCTAAGACATTCTGAAAAGTAAAATAACTGTGGGGGTTCTGTCTCATTTTAATGCAGACTCTGCCATTTGCATATAAACTTCCTTACATATAACGTATCAACAGCCTTACAAAAACTAATTTTAAAATCAAACAACAACAAACAACAAAAATCAAACAACAAACAAAAAACAAACTGCTAACAATCTATTGGTCTAATATGAAAGAATAGCCAGCAGTTACACAGGATTCATTTGGTCCCACCAAAATTCTAGGATTATATATGCTCTTTGAAAATTACAGGTGAAGGAGGTACTTCTCAAACATGAGACTGTTGCACAGCTGAAGCAAGTAGCTAACTTAAATTTTAACCTGCATTAAGAAAAAAAAAATCTTTCATTCCCTGTTTATGAACACCTGCAGTTTATATTGCACACATTTTCACTGGAAACAATCTGTTAAAACTGTAAAATTATTATAGTGTAGTCCCATAGTAGGTCACACTGCGGTAGTACCTTTGATCTCAGCCCCTGGGAAACATTTTTTTATGTGGGCAGCAGCAGCAGCTGTAAATACAATGTTAATACTGTTGGGGTATTAAATTTCCCTTTTATTTTGCTGGCTGAAGTCTGAGTGCTTATGCAGTACTACACTTCCCATATAACACACTTTCAAGTTTCTGAAGTTTCAAGATAATCTAGTAAATGGACTGTCTTAGATACTTTTACATTGGTGTTACCAGTGGGGGGGGGGGTGGGGAGGGAAGGACCTCTCTATGTCTTTCAAATCTGGGAAAATATACTTTGGTTATAAATCTTAATCCCTCAACAACTTGATCCTCTCCTTCGCTGCCTCACAATTCACAGCTTTTCTGCTTTAACCTGATTAGAAACAACCTGTTGGCTAAATTACTTGGTTACAACTTACAGATATCCTGTATGTTTGAGCTTTTCATATGTGTAGTCTTACTTTAATTAAAAAGAACCTCTCTTTTAAAAAGGTTCTCTTTGTCCCTGATGATTGCCTCATCACAACATTAAAATTCTAGATGGTATACTGACCTTGACATGCAGAAACAGCACAATGGTCTGGCCTTAGCTTGCCATCATGCTGTGTAGCCTATCAGTCACCACACACCCTTCCCAATTATACCTGAAGTCAATGGCATGAAGACTGGATGATGCTCTGAGCAGTGTAAAGGAAGACTTGAGCTAGATTAATGCTGCTCTAATCCCTAAAATTTTATTCTAATGAAGTTGCTTTGCAATAATATCTTACTGGTTCAAGTTTTATACTGGGAAAGTTATAAACATTAGGGAGTTCTTTTATCTTTCATGTACTGAGTGTACATCTTTATTAAGAATATTTATTAAATAACATTTTAATAAAATAAACAGCACACATATTTTGTTAAATGACAATTTACATTTATACACACATGTAGCAACATATCAGTAATTTAAGTGCTTTTTGCCTTTTGAGAACAAATCCATTAAAATGTCTTAAGAAAAGGGATTCTACCAAATAGCATGCAAACACTTTGAAGTGTCAAAATTATCTTGATTTAGCCTCTTCTATTCACTGCTTTCAATTCTGAATGAAAACACAAGCCACAAGACTTGTTCTACTTTGCATGCTCTGTACGCACTGCTGTCAAAGGAGCATAATAACATACATTTTTGTTCTTTTTCAAATACCACTGTAATAGACAGTTGTGTGCACACAAAGCTTTTTAAATGCATATTGCTGCAGTTTTGTGCCTTAGGGCAAATCTCATTTCATGCTCTTTGGTATCAGTATAGCTTGGGAATGCAAGGACTGAAGCCTACAGTCAGGGTCTAAACCCAGAAAAGATATAAAAGACCTGTTAGAAGGAAGCAGGGAGGAAAGGAGGGGGGGACAAAGAGTGGCAAGCAGGTAACTTCCTCCCAAGGCAGATTCATCCCTTTCCTCTTCAACATGTGAGTAGCATTAGGCATCCAGTTGAGACTCTCAACAGCCAGGAGGCTAACATTCGTGATTTTTTTTTTGTTAATCAGTCATTAGGTAAAGCTTCTAAATAACCACTAGTAAGGAGTAGAAGTCAGCCCTCTCCTTTTCACAAGTAAGAGTTCGAACTGCCCCAGAATGCCTAAATAGCATGACTGTTCTGGCAAAAATTCTGTGCACACTCCTCCACACCTCCTTTCACTAACTAGTAAGTACATATTCCTTTTAAACGTAGACTTTTCACAGAAGAAAACCATATTAGAATTTTACATGGAAAACTAGGGTGCAGGATGGGTGTAAAATCCTTCTGCCGGGAAGAGATCGAACCCACTCTGGCTACTCATACTTCTGTTGGAGGAATGAATGAAGACTCCCATCACCTCCTGCTGCTGCTGTACTTCAAGCACAGCCTGCACCATTAGTCATGCTAGGAGCATGCCAGCTGGATAGAGCCCCTCAGGTGAAACAGACCGAGGAATGTCTTGCTTATGAATCCAAATTAGGCTTAAATGTAAATTATGACTGGGTCACTCCACACTAAGCTAGTTGGGGGATGCCCAGGAAAAAAGAATTTAAAGCCTTCAGGAAATATGGGGATTTTACATGAACGGGTGGCTGAAGACAGCTGCAGGTTCAGTTTGCAATCCTTCCAACCCAGCTCCGCCTAACCCTCCTCCATTTGAGAATCTGGACAGCCATGTCAGTGTGAAGGCTCAGAAAAATGCCTGACAACTAAAGAATTCATGTGGATCCAAAGTTATGTGGCTGCTTGGGGGAATTATAAAGGCTGCAGTTTGGGACACAGAGTCTTGGAGTAAGTATTAGGGAACTTTGTTCTTTCAGATTTGCCCTCTTGATTTTCAGCAGATTATTTATGTGGTGGAAAATCCTAGTAAAAGAAATTTAAAATTGTAGGGAGGAAATTTTCGCATGACTTCAAATGACTTGAAGGAGAGAATTACACAGTCACACTGTAAAAGATGGTGGTGTAAAAGAGAACAACCCATCAGAAATGAGCTGAGAATGGAAAGAAGGACAACCCAAATGAAAGGCAGGCAGGTACCAGCTCTTCTTTGAGGGGAAGGGTGGAGAAGAGAGTTTCCAGTCACCTGGTCTAAAAAGAGCACATTGCACAAAGGGCTCAGTATGAATTTTTCACAGCCACCAGTGGCTCAAAGCTGTTTGCACTTAGGAAGGTGGCTCTTGGGCCGCTCTGGCTCTGGGTCACAACTGCAAGTGCTTTTAACTGTGCTGGTGAAGAAAATTGTATAAGGATGGACATACCTCCTGAAGTCTAACCGGAGCGCATATCTGTGCATCCTTGACACCAAATCAGTTAAGGATGGTACCCATCAAGAAGTAAAGGAGGAGAAATGCCTCTTTGTAACTTGGAGAACCATCCTGCCTCTCATATCGAATACTCTAAGGCTCCCACCTCAGAAACTGCTCAGGTTATCTCCCAAGAAAAAATTCCCATTCTCTAACCACTTTTGTTTTACATACACCTATACAGTTTCACAGAGGAAGGAAATACATAGCAATAGAAATCATTCTCAAAAAAGCTACTGTCAGTGACATGATGATACATTTGCTATGGTAGATTTAAACTATGATAAGGGCATGTTCTTTGTGTACAATTATAATATTTCTCACTCCTGTTACTATAATAGATAGAAACAGAAGAAATGGTATGCTATTTACTGTATACAAATCAGTAAACCACATTTTATATACTGTGCAAAACCCCTTTTGCCAGCGTAAGTATTTATAGATGCATGACTTTAAAATACTGCGCTGCTGTTTAGTAAAGAGCTTATTCTGCAATTTAGAAATATGAATTCTGGTCAAAAAGTATCTAGAAGTCCTTTTTCCTTTCCTACAGAATCCTGGAATCTGAGTTGGAACATTATGGGTGGCGGGTCTGGATGGGTGGCCTACTAGATGAGTGAAAACCTGCCTGGGCCCTGAGGCCTAAAGGGTAGGTGGTTAAATGGTGCATGCTCTACCTGGAGGCCAGCTGTGATTTTTTTCAGGACCTCTCTTGTCTAACATCTTTTTCAGTGACCTGGAGGAGAGGTTGGAGTTCACCTTCACTGAACTTTCAGGTGACACCTAGTTGGTGCACGCAGCCAATCTGCTTGAAGCCATGGCTGCCATCCAGAAGCGCCTAGGCAGGCTGGAGGGTTCGAATGGCAGGAACCAAAGAAACAAAGCAAAGTTGTGCACTTAGAACGTGTGAAATCCTTGCACTAGTACAGGCTGTGGTGCAGCTCCGTTGAGAGGACATTGGTGGACCATAATCTAAAGATAAACACATCCTGGCAGTAATGAAGGGTAGTCACCTTTGGGGCTCAGGAATCAGGAAAAGACGTGGTGGCAAGGAAGACGTCTATTCCCTTTGCTTAGCAGCTGTTGATTGTATCTAGGATACTGTGTCCAGTTTAAGGTCTCTTGACCAGTAAGAGAAGACACTGAGAAACTGGAGCAAGTTCAGTGGAGGGTTGCCAAGATGGCTGGGACTGGAGCAGGTGTGCAGGAGTCCTGTGAGAAGGGGCTGAGGCTTGTTCATCTGGAAGAAGGGATGGCACTTCAGGGGGACCTAATAGGAACCCCCAGAGACCATGGTAAATTTAGCATGAAGACACAGTCATACCAGCCCATGGTGAGAGACAACAGACAAACTAAAACAGAGGAGGTCCCACTGAAAACAGGAAAATACTTGTTTACTGTTATGACAGTCCAGCAGTGGAACAGGCTGCCCAAGGAATCTGTGCAGTCTTCAGCCTTGGAGGCTTTCAAGATCCAACCAGATCAAGCCCTGAGCAGCATGGGCTGACCTCAGGACTGACTCTGCTTTGAGCAGCATGTTGGACTAGAGACCTCCTGGGGCCTTTTCCAACCTGAATTAACCTATGATTCATTATATGTTTTAAGACCTTTCCTGGAGCTTTCTAATCACTACCTTCTTTAACTTTCTTTTGCTTTAGCATAAAAATCTTTTAAACTATTTCTAAAAGTACCTCCCTCGAAATAACTGTTCTATTCTCGGTAAGTACTGTCATTATATTTAGATATTTATATACTTAAATTCTGAATACTGCAGATTATTTTTAAAGGCCTCTTCATAAAACAATGAAAGCAAGAGCAAGCTTTTTAAAATTTAATCTAGATGAGCTATGTAGGAATGAATTAATGCCTAAGGATATGCTGTCATATTTAAATGTAAAAAAGTATAATTACAAGTGCTACAAGTATGAAACTGAGCTTCTTAGAGAAATTAAGACTTGTTTAAGAAAAATAAAAGGGATTGTAAATGTCTGTGTGACTTAAGTTTCCTTCTTTTGTTACTATGGTTACAATAAAGAATTACCAAAGGAGAGAACTGGACTGGTACAGTATTAAAGATTAGGAGTGCTAATTAGTATTCTTCTTCTATTTCTTTGATAGCCACATAATCCAGAGCCATTTATTCTAAATCACTTAACTTTGAATACTTTTTAGCATTGTTTTGCAATTAAATGCCACCTCTATTTATTACAGTTTTGTTTGTATTTAATAAAAAGAGCCATTTCAATTACCATATTTTTGAAGTCTAGACGTCTCCATTTTTTTAAATAGTCCAGACAGCCATTTATTATCAGCTTTTTAGTGATATTATTTTCTTTTGTACAAATGTATTACATAGTATGTTTCCTTTGGTATATAATCATTAAAGTGGTACCTCTACACTTTCAGCCAGACAAAATTGTATGTGTGTTTGAACATAAGTTTTCTCTATTCAAAAAATAACACTTTTAAATTGAAACACATCCAGATTTTATACCATTTTAATTGCATGTTTTTATAATATTTTTCTAACATTTTAAAAATACCTTTGAAGCCAAGCTGCCTATTTTGTACTTGGAAACTTACACACTGCTTTTTTAATCTGAACACCTATGTTCCTGTCTCATTTTGTAATTTGAGTTTGCAAGATATACATGCACAAATTAAAAGCATGCAATGCTGTTTACAAATAAAAACAAAAGAGAGTAGAAATAAGATAATTTTTGTGGGCACAATTACTTAGTCAAATGTTAAACTATTTAGTGAAAAAGAACACTATATGGAAAAATCAAGAGGAGAATAATTTCTATGAATTAGGCATTGATCTTGGTCTCAGATTTTGATTCATTCTTGGATCTGTCACAGACTTGATAAGGGACAAAGCTGTCTAATCTCCCTTCTGCCTGAGGTGGTGGATCCTAAAGCTGATCTGCCTGCTGGCGGCCTCAGTCCTGCCGTTCTCCCAGTCTCAGCTTTGACGCCGGCTGAGGCATTTCAGCATAAAAAGCTGTATGAAAGGGTTTGTTCTCCCCTCCCTGCTTTTCAGGTTATATAGATTTAAGGCACAGAAACAGACCAAATCAATGCTGGAGAAGCTTTTGAGTAAGTGTGAAGAGAGGACTGCTAGTTTGCCAGCAAAGACAAAAAAGGAATGGCTACTACTCTGTGAGACTTAGTTACACCGCATGAGACAGTAGCTTCATTTTCTCTGCCTTGCTTTAGTGTTGGTTCCCCCTTTCTTTTCTTCTTATTTATACTTATTTTTTACCTGTAACTTTTAATTTTTCTAGCAGTGAGACAGATTTGGGAACACATATTAGCTACACATAATGACCAAATGCATAAAACTTCTAAAAGAAAGAAGTTAGAGGGAGCAAAAGGAAGCAACATATGGATTTCTGCCAATAATGTGTTATAATTAAAGGCTTCTGGGAATGTGTTTCAGCAAATGTATAAGAGTATCATAAATATTTGAAAGCACTGGAGGACAGTTATACTCTTGCTCTTCAGCTTTACTATTAGTAGTTATTTTAATAGATGCATTAATAGCATGGTCTGCAATAACAAAATCAAGCAAACCACTGGGGCTTCCTTGAAAATTTTAACGATGCAAAGGGGTCACTGATGCTTGGCCACATTTTCATCACAAAGTGATTTGTTTGCTGTTGTGCCTTGTCTGGAAAGAATATTCTGCTCCAGAAATGGTAAACTGGACAAGATTACTGCTTACTATTTGAGCAGACAATAATTTATTTGTCTGTGTCTAGGTGATGTCAACTTTTTTTTTTCCAAAGCAAAAGGAACAATTGAAGATTTGACTGGAAAAAGGGCCAGACTATCTTCAAATAAGTTAAGAGTTAGTAAATTTCTTGAGGGGAAAGAATTGGAAAATATTTAAATCTGAAAAAAAATCCCACTGGTTCCCAAGAAAAAATAGGGTAGAAGATCCTCTTATATTTCCTTTTTTTCAGACAGTCTGGGAACATCAAATATGAGGGAGGACAGCACTACTGATCATGCAGAATGCTAGCTTTTTAACACAGGGTGGATAGGTGCAATTCCTAGATATCCCAAACCTATGGACATGGAGGTGCATAGCATGTGTGACCTGAAAATAATTCTTAGCAACACTCATTCACCTTTAAGAGCTCACTGAAGTAACTGAGCAGCAAGGAGGCACACCTCACTTCTCTGCATGAGTGGACAAGTTAAAGATCTGTGTGAAAGTGCGGACAAATAACACAGGGGTCAGTCTGTGTTTCTTCCAGAAAGCAACACAAGCCAGATAAACTCCCTCACAACAACAGTCCTTTCAAAGTTCAATGCTGTATATAAAAACAATTTTAAAAAACACATTTAAATCATTTTTAAGTTCAAAAAACTTACACGGGCACTTCTTGCACATAAGGAGGTCTCATTGATTGTAGTAGAACTACTCCTGTATGTCAAGCTGAGCCCATCTGTAACTCCGTAGAAGAGAGCTCTTGGCATGTACATGAGAAGTGCCAGCGACAGTGAGCTGCTGACAGTGGAGGAGCTCTTGAAGAAACTCAGATCAAAACTGAGCTTTAGGAGAAATTCACTGGGGAAAGGATCGGTAATCAAATGCCATACCACCCAGCTGCTACCAACAGATGGGTAGTAGTCCTGGCACACAAAACAGGTCTTACAATACTACAGTGAGAACTGGGGGCAGGAAAGGGAGTACAGGTAGCAAAAACATAGAACCGAAGTGGCAGGGGAAGTTGCTATGATGTTTTTCATGAGAAACAATGACCTCATATGAGAGGGGTTGTTTTCATTCCTTCACAATTTGCCAGTACCTAAAAAAAACAGGAAAAAATCAACACTTGATACAAAAGACAGGTACTTCTGTAGCATCAATCATTCAGCATGCAGACTGAAATATCAAAAGAGGAGGACACAAAGTAGAAAACTTTGAAAAAATATTCTTCCATTAATAATGGCTTTGTAGAGCTAACAGAGCACAAGAATTCTGCAATATAAAGAAGTTCACCAAAACCCATATGTAACCCTCACAAGGAACTTAAAACAGACATGGGAAGTTTGATGTCAGTGGCAACTTTTGAAGAGAACATATTAATAAAGCACTAGAACTGAGATCCTTAGGGAGACTATATAACAAATTAAGAGGAATTCGTTGTTGGTGGCACCCTTATCAACACTCCTGTGTTATGAAAACCTACCCTATGAAAAACAAAATGTAAAAATTAGTGGAACCTATTAGAATATTTGAATTATTTTAAGGTCCATGTAAGACTTTCCTATTAATTTTGTGTGCAGGATGCTCAGATGTTGGAAGGACTAGCTACAATAAAAAACTCAAACAGTTGCAGACAAACTTAATTTCAGTAACTTAAAAAATAACAATACCGTCACCACCCTGACACAAATAATTCTGATAAATTTCAAAGTAAAAAACAGATGTAAAAACAGAAGGATGCTATGACTCATCTAGTGATGCATCTCACCTTAAAGGGATATGAATAATTGTTACTTCAACAATCAAACATTCAGTCTTAATTTGATGCTATTGTTGGAAATGAAATGGCATACAAGCAGAAACATAGCAATTGTTATATGGAATTTATTACTTCTGTCATGTATTGATGTTCTCTAGAACAGAATTTCAAGAAACTGCAGTGCAGATCCTGTGCTTTCCATCCAATTTCCTCAAACCCATGTAAATCTGTAAATAGATCTATGGGGGGATTATTCACATCTAATGCTTTCTGTTCATGGTTATGAATGAATCAGATATTCCACTAAGTCTTTGGTGTAGGTGGGATTGTCAATGCCTGAGTTGCAAATTGAAACACTGCAGTAAGAAGAAACAGTTTCCTCTGGTATAATGACTTCGATAGAAAAAAGCCATTGGTATGGCACTGATGTATCACGTAGGTGCAGCAGAATCTAATCACAACTCAGAAACATTAAAGCATTTTTTCACTCCTGATGCTATAAGCTTTTACAATAAGGTTTTTTCTCTTCTCTAATTTTTTTTTCCTAAGGAGTGATTAAAAAAAAAGAGTGAGAATAAAAGATATCAAATAATCAATCATAACTTGACATAAAAATCTTCTTTGCAAATAGAGTTTTCATAATTCCAATCTCTTCACAATATAATTGAACTCATCTAAAAAGAAAAACCAAAACAACAACAAAAAAACCAAACAACCCACTATTTCCTTAATTTCTCTTAAGGCTTATTCCGTATCTTATTTCTCAGTAACTTTTGCATTTTAAATTGAAAAAAATGTATTACATAGATAAGCAATAAATGTAAATAAATCATCTGTAAATACTAAAAGCTTTATTTCCTTATCACAATTACAACATAAGTTATGTGCATGTTTCAGTACTGGTCTATTCTGATTTTTTACCATAGGAATTTCACTTTTTTATACATAAAATTTTAGGGGAGTGATAAAAACTTCTACAAACCACATTCACATGCATTTCATGTAAGTAATCTTTTCAGCTACTACCTTACTGAATGCCTCTTAAAATTTGTAAATGTTCACTGATCATATCAATTATTAATATATAAGATACAGGCATAAATTTTTTACTATATATTTTACTGTCATTTAAGCTTTCTCTAAGTTGCATTGAGGTGTCAATCTCCACTGTTTCCTTAAACTCATAGTTTTCTCTTCAAAACAGTACAAACATAAATAAAAAGAGAATCTGACATATGCATTATTTAGCCAGCCTCCTGTGTTATTTTTCCCTTTAAGTGCTTCACTGAAATATGCTCCACAGGGCATATGAAGGTTATAGCATCCAGTCAAAGGAAATACATTTCTTAATAACTATTATTTCTTTCCTGATCTTCCCACTGAGACCTTTCTTCACCTGAAATAGTTTGCATTTCTAGATTCTAGATTACCTATGAACTTCCTAAAATACAGACAGATGAGCAATCAGTCTTTAGAATTCTGACAGTACAGCACTTGGACAAGATAAAGATACAAGACATCAGTGACTCAGTCTCTGAAGAGGCCTTGTCTTCAGTATCTTGAAGGGTGGACTAAGACCCCAGGACTGGAATGAAAAGCTCATCCAGGAGTTTTACTCTTTTAAAAATATACAAGGCTCCAAAAATTCACTCACTGATAGAAGAGAACCTTGGTTCTTTAATACCTTGAGGTAGTGCAAAGAGAAGACACAGCATACGTTTTCTCAGGAGGTGCTTTTACTGATAAACTTTAGAAAATAGGGGAGAAAATAAGAGGTCTTGGCAAAAGTTTAAGGGTAACATACAACCAGAACAAAGTATTCCACAAAGCGCTGACTTAGCACATGCTAACTCATATAGCTTAGCAAAATCCAACCCATTTGGTCTCAAGTTACTCAAAAAATTAAGAAAGGAGTAAAGAAAGGGAAGGAGGAATAAGAAGAGAGAGGAAGGAGAGAAAGAAATTATTAAGCAGCTACCACCAGAGAATCCTGGGCAAGTCCAGCTCCTAGGAGGCCAGGTGGCAGGTCTCAAGCAAAGATGGAGCCACGTGTTGCTGGTTTTATGTGCTTTGGCCCCTTGTGGCCACCCCTCTCAGTCAAGACTTGGGGCCCACTGGCCACTCTGGGGCTCCAGGGCAGGGTGAGAGGTGGTGTTCCCACTGTGTCAGCCAATCTAAGGCTGGGTTAGGGGTTCCAGGGTGTAGTATAGGCCATGTTCCTGGGCTCCTTTTGACTGACAGCTGCTCTACAGTCATCCACCCAGTAAGTCTTAAGAGACTGGGGTGTTTGGAAAAGGCATGACTTCACTGATGAGAAATTCAACTTGTCCCTTTCCCCACCACCACACACACACTTGAGTTGTTCTGAGACAATATAATAATCCAGAGTCTCACAGGTACCACTGTAATACCCCCATAATTATTAATAAATTGAATACAAAGATTGAAAATACTGTGTGACTTTCAAGCCTTAGCACATGTTAAACCAAGAATCTGCATATTTTACAACAGTTCCCTGAAATTTAAGGACTATAATATTAGCAGTCAAAAAAAAAAGGAAGGTGTACATATGCCCATGGAAATATACTTGCTGGATATTCTGGTGGTTATTATTTCTTGACAGTGCAATCATATCATGCATATTACTTGTGGTGTATTTTCATTGTTCAGTTAATGTGCCTGCACATGTAGGTGGGAAAGGGATGCACATCATGGAATGGTGAAAGGAATACTGTATGTGCCAAGTCGAACGAATGCAAGAGCTATTCAGTGAGCTTAAGATGGCCTGCATGTACATCTCATACATTATTAGCTGTCTGTCCCTAATTAAGTACAGCCAGTTCTCTCAGCTTGGAGTTGAAGGCTTGAACTGCCTCAGTATTAGACCAATCATTTAGACATCTACACCTTCTTTCCTCTTCTTCTATCCTAAGTGTAAAAGAATGTTATTTATAGCTCAGTACTCCCTGAGTCATTTCTTGGAATAACTACTAAAAAGGAGATCCTGAGAATTAAAAGCAGCAAGAAAGGACACTTCCCCCATTTCCCTTCTTTGTACAAAATTAATCGTCCCACATGATTAACAGCCATTAAAAAAAGCAGAATTCCCACTGGAGAGAGAAACTTATGATGGTCTTCCTTAGGACAACTTGTTGCACTGTCACCCGGTGCTGCATTTAGCATCGGTACCCTCCCTTTGTCTTCTGATAAGGTTGCCAACACAGCCAAAACATACTTTTAGGTCCATTAAAGAGCATCCAAACAGTTTCAACCTAATATTTTGCCTTGTCCACCTGATATACCTGATTCCAGTAAGATGGTTTAACTACTTCAAGGTCACCCAATACTTACAGAAAAAGAGTTAGAGCTTGAGTTTTTGCAAAGTATTCATCTTAAGTTCACAGTTTCTTAGCAAAATTTTCTTATATAACTATATACTCATACAAGAACAGTAAAACCTGTCCATCTTGATCTTTATGATAGTATTTGAGAGATGCCTGAAAGTTTTTTCAAATTTTCTGTGAGAATTTAAGTTTTCTATTCTTATAGAAATACATATACAATACGATACAGCCTCTCCTCCAGTCTGCTTCAACAGGGCAACTGAAAAGAATCTACAGAAAAATATGAGAGAATCAAAATATTCAGTTCAGTCTCTTTCCTGTGATGCCAAGTAAAGGATATGTTAATTAAGGTCTTCTATGATTTTCTGCAGACAAGATAAGAATTAGTTACTCCTAGCAAGTGACTGATGCAAAACACAAGAAGTTAAAGCTCTCCATGGGGCTGATATGTGGGAGTTGCTTTTACATATAGTGAAATTCTTTTTTGGTGAAAATGCATATAAACTCTTTAACAAAGTGGTACACTATGATCTGTGCAAGAAAAAGGGCTCACAGATGAAACTTATTAGATTCAGAAAATAATAAAATATTAGAAAAGTGGTTCAGGTGTCACACATTTGTGAGATAGACCAAAAGGTGCTATTTAGAGAAGGTTTTTGTATCTATTTTTTCCAAAAAACTAACAATAAGATTATATCAAATTGATCTTCTTTTCCAAACAAAGACCTTTTCAAACAAATCAAATTACACTGAAGTCTCACCCTCTGGAGAAAAGGAGAATATTCCTGGGAAAAAAAAAGTAACACTCCAAAACATATACCACTCTTAAGAGATAATAGCTGTGAAGAGTTTGTGTGATAGTCTAAGTTATTCTTTACTTCATTTGCTTTCCAGAGACACCATAGTCTATAAAAGGACTGGAAATTCCTATAATGAACACTATAATGTAATTTATTATGCCAGCTGAATTAAGCCTGTGTCAACACTTC
>NW_020955860.1:0-3689 GCF_003031625.1 Empidonax traillii
GGTTGCTCAAAGCCCTGTCCAGCCTGGCCTTGAACACTTTCAAGGATGGGGCATCCACAACTTCTCTGGGCAACCTGTTCCAGTGTTTTACCACTCTCTTTGTAAAAAACTCCTTCCTTCTAGCTAATCCAAATGGACTCTTTTTTAGTTTAAAACTA
Organism: Empidonax traillii; assembly: GCF_003031625.1. NCBI lineage: Eukaryota > Metazoa > Chordata > Aves > Passeriformes > Tyrannidae > Empidonax > Empidonax traillii. Next base: position 159 of record NW_020955860.1, read on the forward strand.
TTTTCCCTTGTCCTGTCACAATATAGAATAGCTTTTCTGTTCTGGTTTGTACCATGCACACGTACACACACACACACACACAAAAGAGGATCACTTGTATTCCTTTTAAATTTCTCCAGTACAAAAACCGGACAGCTAATTCCTTGCTGTAACTTGGAGTAGGATTTTTGAGAAAATTTTGACATCCTCAAGGACAGCGGTGACTGGAACTGTTTTACAAGCCCTCATTGCTTTTTAGTGGGCTGTCTGCGAGCCTGGAGCTGCACTGTTGCCCTTCCTGGCCGCCTGCGCGACGGCCCCCTCCCCTTATTTCACTTCTCCGTGCCTGCCACTGCACTCTCCGTTCTAGATGTTGGCAGCGGGACACAGAGGCCACTGCGGCCTCTCCTGCCCAGAGGCTGCCGGGAAGGCGGTAGCGCCGGCGGGCTGCCCCATGGAACACCCACCCGCGGGCTGCACCTCCCGTACCACCCCGATTAAGCCGGTACCTGGTGCCCGCTGTCCCTGCCCAGAGCGCTCTGTGGAGATGGGTGCCGAATACTGGAACAGGAGACACCCGATCTCCCGAGTATGCCGTAGGTTTTACTCAGCAGACACGAAATGGGGCAATTGAGAGCTGACTGTGTCAAAGCATCGGCCGCCGAGCAGAATCACGCGGCGACGTGAGTGGCATCTCGTAGTTCATTCACACCACTTAACAACCTGACAATGTGAGCTTATAGGGCTTGTCCCCTAAAACAGCTCCACCGATCGTCATAGCCTTCAGCAGGCTTCTTGAGTACGAGTGGCTTCCGAGAGCCAAAACTAGAGATTCAGCAGTACAGAGAAAGGACATTAGGAGAGGCGGCAAACAAATCACATACTCCTCAAACAAACAAACAAAAAGAGTGTCTTTGAAACGAGTTTCAGAAATAATACAAGCATGTAGTGCCACTCGATCTTCATCTTTGGGACGTCACAAGCACCTATGGGACCCTGCAATCCGGAATAAGAAGAGATCATGGGTTAGTGTCGACAGCAGCGAGGTCTAGGTGGCTTTGCAACCCTCGAAGCAGGCAAGGGAAACAAATAACTTACCTTTCTGTGAACCAGCGCAAACGCATTCATAACCTGTCATTTTACAGTATAGAAACTGCTTATTCTTTATGGCAGTAATTTTTTTTTTCTTCAACAGATGTGGGCTTTGAGGGTTTTTTCCCCAGCCTAATGTATAAAACCGAGGATAGATTTAGCAGCATCCACAGTAGAGGGAAGTCAGCAGAAACAAGGGAATTACATAATATTTACCCTGGGACAGGATTCATATCTTAGGTGAAATCTCTTTATGCCACGGACCTCCCGAGTAAATAATTCAGGGTAAAATCATACACTTAAAGTAATTACAAAGCCGCAGTTCGCGAGAAGCCTTGGCTGATCAGAGCACTGTGCTGGACACACAGACAGCTGCCGTATTTAAGAGCCTCTCTCCAAACAGAGAGAAGGCGAAAGAGACTCCTGTCTTTGTAAACAGAAAGCTGAAGCAGGGCACCTGAACTCTGATCTCGCAGGCATTTAATTAGTCAACACGTTCATTGTCTGTTTAACGTTAAGCAAATGTGGGAGTGTAATTACCGGAGTACAGTCCTGTTCATCACACGCATCACTCGGTGCAGCAGTACAGTGCAGTTAGCCATCTGATGACAATGGTATCGCTTGCCACAGAGTTGCCGGTGACCTGCCTCTGCCACCCGCGCCAGCCGTGGCTGCGCGGCTGGCTGAGGTTTGCTGTGCAGACCCCGTGTGGGCATGCAAACAGCGGGGGTTTCTGTGGTCCTTCACCGGCAATGTGAACCGCGGTGGGGGGACGGGGAAGGTATTTATTCCAAAACAAGACTGGAGCTGCCACATAAGTAAACTAAATTTGTATTCAAGGTGAGATTGTGCAGCAGTATTGCTGCTAATATCTTCTAGCTATTGCTGTCTTTCTAGATGGAAAGGCATATAGCTACCGACATGGGCAGAAATCCTCTAAGTTAATCTTGTGTTTTCAGAGCACAAGACCACTGCTTCCTGCCATTTCCAGTCCCAGCTACTCTGCATTAAGGAGTGTGTTGTTATTCTCTCCCCTTGTATTCCTGGCCACTTGCTCTGACAAACCTTGAACCGGCTTTAATTCAGCACCTTGGTCCAAAATCTCTTTTTCTCACATTAGGCCTACTTACTTTTCTAGCCATATACCTAAAGAAGAAAGAAAGCACACACACACACAAAGACCACCTCAACAAAACAAAACCCACCCAAACAAACAAACCCACTAAAAAACCTACCCCTCCTCTAGCTGCAGTGTAACCCAAATGTAGGGGATTTGGGTGTGGTGAGAAAGATCTGAAGGTAACTACGGACCTATTGAAATATGGCGAATTAACAAGAGGGGACAACTCCCCTCACATATACACAAACAAACAAACAAAAAGAGATAAATACGTTTTGGGCTTTTGGGCATAAGTGTCCTGCTTGAACTTCAGAGAGCACTCCTGTGGGAAGGGTCCCGGAGGCACTGCCCAGCTAATGTCGTTGTTTAACTGGAGAAAGACAGTTTTGGTAAGGTTAGAGAGGCATTTGCAGATGTCACCCTGTCTGTGTGGTTTACTTTTTGGAGCAAACCAGAACCGCGATTTCCAGGGAGAGTATTGCCCTGGGTGCAGTGCCGGAACGGAGTGCCAGTGGCAGCCCCCGACTCTGCCTGAAGAGTGCGGCAGAGTAAGGGGACCAGGAGGCACCTGGGTCTGTGGCACACACAGCCTTCTCCACAGCCCCCACCCCGAGGCGCGTAGCAACTGCTTTCACCACCTGACGGTGAGAACAGTACCGCGGAAAACACTGCGAAACAGAATTAATGAGTTTGGAGTTCTTCTTTTAATGTGCCTATTGTCACAGGTACTCATGAGGCGTGAGGAAGGTTTGAAGTTTTCCGAAGGGTTGCAGGGAAGATGTGGGTGTCTGTCATTTAGAACTGGAAAGTCAAGACAATTTATAGAAAATAGGGCTTGGACAGAGCTTCAGAAAATTTTGCTTCGAGTATGCTTTTAGTGCATTAACCTGCCACGTTTCAGACATGTTAAAAAAAGTTTCAGACAGTTCTTCTCATAGGGAGAGGCTGAAAAAAAAGCTACACATCTGGCTGCATACAGGAAAATAATACTTCTGAGATCTGAGTCTGCAAGAGCTTTGCTTTATGCAAAGAGTGGTTATAAGATCTGCCTATCTTCCCCTCACACTGTTTGGCACACTGTTGTGCTGGCCATCCCTTTTACTAAAAACAGTATATTTATTTCAATTTAGTACAAATCACTTCCCCTATTATTAGTGGGAGGGGGTGGGGGATTAAAATGTTTTCAGCCTTTGTCATGACCACTTACAGTGTCAAGTCCACTTCAGGTTTCTGCTATCTGACAAGTTGATATGAAGGACAGAGGAGGGGAGGAAAACATGCCTCTTAAAAAAAAAAAAAAAAAAAAAAAAAAAAAAAAAAAAAAAAAAAAAAAAAAAAAA
>NW_020955860.1:3870-5963 GCF_003031625.1 Empidonax traillii
TAATCAAAGGCATATTAATGATTTATTTCCAAAACCAAAGTGATTTTCCCTCAGAAAGCTGTGAATGTGTGTGAAAAGGGCAACAAAAATTTAATGCTGTATTTTAAAACCTCATAATAAAAGGAAAACTCAACCAATAAGAAACACCTCTCATTCATATTTACTGGCTTTAAGTATCTATGTTATGAACATGCAATAATTGTTTTCAAATTAAAATATCAAGAAAACATCTTAATGTCATTCTTCTGGGGTAGCACCTCTTTCAGAATTACATAATTTCTCTCGTGCTCATTTGGGAGAGGAGAGGAGAGAATGGTAGGAGAGGTATAACCCTGAGAATTCAAGACTGTTTGCAGAGTAAAATGGGAAGATTAAGACACTTGAAGGTAGACTATTTTAGGAAATATGAAGGGTCTAGATGCTTTTTAATGCAAGACTCACAGTATACGATTTATAAGTGGATTTTTGCCAGAGGCTGTGCTCAATTCTCACTGAATGAAGCAGTTTGCATCTATTTTATTTTTCGTGGGTACCAATAAATGCCTCCTTAATTGTAATTTGAAAACACACCCAATTTAATTTCCCGCCCTCGTGGAAGACAGATTAATGAGTGAACACGTCTGCCACTTCGGCCCTGGTCCCCTTCTCCCTGGGGCTCAGTTCCACAGCTTTATCTTAGAAAGCAAACGACCCAGATGACTGTTTACCTCCTCCCCCCGATTTAAGCAATAGACATAATTAATTTATCAGTCCCACCCAACAGCCAGACTCAGCCCCAACATCTAAATGAAAACGCCTTCCCCCTCCCCCCCATGAAAGTTTAACTGCGGGGTGCATATTTCTCAAGCACAAATTTTTTTTTTTATCTATAGACGCTATGACATAGACCAAGGGATTTCTTTAGGAGAGACAGAGTAAGATTCTGGGAGATAGGGGTGAAGGTTCTGCTGTGTCTGGTTGCCGAGCTGGCTGCTCCTTGCCGGCCTCCCCCCTTACAGGCTCGTGTCGAATTTTTTCACCTACTTTGAATCCTGATTTACAGCACTCGCTCGCAGCGAAGATCTGATATCGTCCCTCCTCACTCCCCTCGCCCGTCGCAGCAAAGGCAGCTACAGAAACACGAAAGACGTTCTCTCCGAGCAAGTGCTTAAACCAGCGCTTATCTGGCCATTTCAGCCGCTGTTCTTAATGGCATTAGTGTGTTCCCTATTCCATTAAAAACAGACTCAGACCCAAATGTACAGCGGCAGGAGTTCTCATAGTTTTTCTACACTTGAAAAAAGGAGGAAAAAAAAAAGAAAAAGGTGATTTTTAGTTCAGTCCTATTAATCAACTGTCTAAGAAAACACCAATAAAGTTGACACAAACAAACAAAACCCAACAAAACAAACAGAGAAACCCAACAGCTTGGATAGCCAGTTTCTGAACGTTTAGACTTTTTGTCTGTCACTGATAGGAGAGACGACTATGTCTACAGAGAGCATGAGAAGACTTAATGCTTAGTGCAAGAAAGACTTGCACTTCATTGTGAAATTAGCCTAAAAGGCAGTAACAATTAATAACAAAGGTCGATAAGATCTCTTTGAGGAGATATCAGAGACCAGTTTTATTATTTTCCCTTTATTTGTAAAAGTGCAAAATTATTCTGTACAAATCCATCATATAAAAATCAGCACTCTGTAAAATAAACAAAAGCATATGGATCTCTAACAAGACCTCAGAAATTGTATTCCCCGTGTGTCATTAGTATCATGATTACACATCAGAAACAGTTCTACATATCACTGTCGGACAGTGATGGTAAGACCTGCACCACCTGGACAGAGAGAGGGCGCATGGCTTTTTAAACCTCAAGCACGTCACAGATACCCTGTCAGTTCTCAAGATTCAAATAAATTACATAAATAGGAGAGGGGGCCGAGCACCTCTCTGCCAGTCCGTGCCATGCCCCAGGCAGTCCCTCACACGTCGGGGTAGCCGCAGTAGTACACGGCGCTGCTGGCGTCCGAGACGGCCGACGAGATGGGACCTGAGCCGTCGGGCGCCGCCAGCCCGGCCGCGTCGTGGCCGGCGAAGGGCAGCCCCAGCTCGGG
>NW_020955860.1:8599-98852 GCF_003031625.1 Empidonax traillii
CACTTTTTCATAGTTCTTAATAAATCTACTCAGTGTCTGTCAAATATTTTTTGTACGTAGTTATTATTCGTAAGTTGAACTTTGAAGTACATATTGCCTGCTGCATTTCCTTATCATTGTTCTGCACTACCTTCTCTCATTTGCATGAATAAATAAGACGTAAGTACAGAAAGATATTTGTAAAAAGTCCATCGCTTCAGAATAAATAAAAATTCTATCTCAATGCCATTTATGTTCTTCTTTGGCATACAAACTAATGTAAAATACGGCGTTTTAAGCGGCACTGTGGTTAATATTTGCATTGTTTTGAGGTGCTATTAAATGCATCAATGCTTATTTGAGAAACTGCTGAGCTTTAAAATGAAGATCAAAGAGGTTTATTTAGTTAAGGACACCTTTGTTTGGGTAGCCACTTCGATCAAATAAACCAATATTGTAAGAATTCTCACCGAAATTAAATGAATGAATCTAGAATCACCATTAACTTACTCAAAGATTGAATTTCCTGTTTCGCACAACGTAAAGACTGCGCCTTTACACTTGACAGGCAGCAGATATTCCTAAAAGAACTAAAACGCGGGGGTGAACGGGAGCTGCCTGGGACTAACGCCGGGCAAGATAATTCTCGAGGCATTTCTGCATTCATGCTTTTTGCTCCACTCTATTTCCTAGAGAGTATAAACAAGTGATATGATTCTAGCCTAATGGTATCATATATTTAGCGCTTTTGCGAGGGGCCGAAACCATCGCCAGAAGGCTAGTATCTGCCTAAACCAAGTTAAAAAAAAAAAAAATTAATTTTTTTCCCCGTTCAAACACACGCGCTAGTGCAACACAGCGAGAGGCAGCGATTCAAACAGCCCCGCTTTTTTTCCTTATATCAGATGCTATAAAAAGCAGTGGAAGCCAAAGCAGTGATCCTACACGCGTGTGCAGAAACTGACCTCATATTGGTATATAATAACACCACTTGCAAAAGTATTTTGCATTTTAAATTGACTGTAAAATAAATTATCTGGAACATACTGCGCTTTCAAAGATGACCAGCAGCACAGAACTGGTGATAACCAGGGGAACTCGTTAGGAATAAAGTGCTTTCGCCTCAGTTTTAGCCCAGCGCCCATTGGACACTACCTTAGGGCGTAACTGGTTAAGGTTGGTGTGCTAGTGGCTTTAGTTTTATGGCTGAGGTGGTGATATTTCCCGACCCGACGTGCCGGGACTCAGAGCCCTCAATCCCACACCAGCTGCCTCGGGACAGGTTATGCACGGAAGCATGGCCCATAGACGGAGAAAATTCTGAATTAAACAGAATCCGAATCGTATCTGAAGAAAACTCACTCAGGAGGAAAGTATGTGTAGTTTTCCATGTAGAGAACAGAATTCTCAGCTAAGAGGGTAAGCAACATGACTTCCAAGCAACCCAAAATCCCAGAAGGCAAAAACGCGCTGATCTAAGGGAACCAGTCCGTTTACACTGATTCCCAGAGCAGTTCCCAGCTCACCCCTCGTTTCTGATAGGACAAGATTGGCAAACTAGAAATTTAAAGTGGAGGAGAGAGTATTACCTTTTTTACCAGGTGCTCTTGTTAAAACGCCAAATTCTCCCTTTCACTCTAATTTGCAGAAACATTTTCGTGAGCCAAGGGAACAATCCTGCAAGGACTTGTATTGAAAAAGTTCAGGGAGTATAGGCACTGCTTACAAATGAAGTTTACAGCGATTTTTGGGGCTGTCACTTTCAGCAGAAAAGAAAATGTTTTTCTATATAATGAACATGAGGTAATAAACTAAGCAAACTGTCGCTGACTTTGGTTGGGAGATTTGTTGAAACTGTTTCTACAGTTCATTGATCTGGGATCAAAGAAAGAAAGGTGTGTTTTGAATCTAAGCCGAGAAAGTAAAAGCTCCCTGGTTTGTACAGAATATGTTGGCAGTTTGTGACCCTTTCAGTAACCCTAGCGTCATAGATAGATTATCTCACCTCTTTCCTAGATTTTTGTTTTGACTGTTTAAGTATTTTCGAATTGTGACTTTAAACACACAGCACGGGACTGCCTGTGATTCCAGCCTCACTCTTTGCTTTGAGCTCACTTCCCCGTAGAGTTTAATAGAGGGCTTCTTCTGACACTCCTGAAACCTTCGTGGTCGCACGACTCCTGGGGTCATTCGTTAACTTTCCCAACCTAACAATGCCGCCGAGAGTTCATCCTTCTGATTTATTGACCTTTTAAACCCGCCGGTACACAGCGCAGGGGCGCGGAGCGGGGATCCTCCGGCGAGAGATGTGTTTCTATTTCAGGTCCATTACAGAATGCGGTGTTGGAAGTGGTGCTCCCAGCGTTATCAGAGCCGACCACAAATGCCACATGAAAAGCAGCAAACATCCGGAGGGTTTCCTGCAAATCGAGCAGTTTCTCAAGACAATAATTTTTTTTTTTTAACGTGTATTTAAAGGCAACACGCTTTGCCTCTTTAAAGCAGTTCAAAACCACTAAATGAAAGCAGCCCAGCCGGACAGTGCTGCACAGTGCAAGAAATCTCCCCGAATGAAGACTTTTAGGGAGTTTGCGTTAGGCAAGTGCATGGATTGCAAAGGCCCTGTTCAGGAATAATCCACTATTGACTGGGAAAAAAAAAACAAACACCCCCAAAATGAAAAATGTCCCTTTGAGAAACTCCATCGAAACAGCATTAATTATTGTACAGCAAGGTAACAGTCCCTAACATTTAAAAAGTGATTTTTTTCTCATCTGCCTCACTTTAATCTGCAAATTGCTTTCTAGCAAACGTACACACAAAAAAGAGGAAAGCTTGGGGCTCACACTGCCCGCAGCACCCGGAGCGGGGCCGCGTTGGTGGAAACGCGTCCCGTGGCCGCGGACTTGGCAGCTGCGGAAAGAGAAAATAGGCTGTGGGACGGCACGGCCCCGCACAGGGAGCTGCCGGCATCTGTGCGCGGCCGCTTTGCAGGGTGGTAAGCAGTGGTGTACCCACATTTTAGGACTGATGGGCTCACAGAGGGGGAAGCGGGACGTACTGGACTCCCACGCCGAGGTAAGAGTCCTTTCGCCGCCCGGTGCACACGAGCGGGGTCCCCCCTGACAAGTCACCCTCTCCAGCCGGCAGGTTGGGGACGTGGCGGGCAGACTCCCCGCGCCTGGCCCCTCTGCTCCCCGCTTGACCCTTTATCCTGGCGCTCCCCCTGGGTTTCCCTTGGGGCGGCCCTCTTTCCCGCAGCCCCCACGATGCCGGGTTGAAGAAGGGCGAGTCCCGGCACTGATCAGACGGGAAGTCTGAAAGGGGCCAGCGAGAGGTGCCGTGCATTTATCTGTACAGGAGCCCCGGGCTCAGCCGCAGCCAAACCCCCCGGGGCCCGTGCAGGGATGTCAGTGAGTGCCTTTGGCCAGGCTCAGCCCTGAGTCTGGCGAGCTCACAGGAGAAGGGAGAGCCCTGAACCGCCTATTTCCCTCATCCTGTATTCTCGATTCTCTAAGGAAATGCAATCCTTACATATATATATATATGTATATATATATATATGTACATATATATATATATATGTATACAGCTTGCAGTCTGTCAGTCCTTCAACTACATAGTGACATGAACCATGCCCTGTCATTGCACTGGCGGTCAGAAAATTTCCTTATCTGAAGGAAATGGCTTTTCAATTAAGTTATTGAACGTTTGCATTAATGCTGAATTCCGATGGTACACATTCTGGAGGGCCTGCAGTGGAGGGGAGAGCCTCCACCATACCTTCTCCTAGGAAGGAGTTAACTCTACCACTAACGGGAATGCTTGGGGTTGGCTTTAGGGCGCCTTCCCTGCTCCTGTCTGAAGGCATAAATCAAATGTATGGGAATCAATGGGAAATGACCTGTTTAACTGACACTAGAGCTAGGTAGCCCTGCAACACCTATTCCAGACAGATAATACATGGACCCAAACAAATTCCAACGAAGCCAATGGCAAATGCTTCTGGGTTTAAATAATATTGAAGTGACATTATTTTTACAGAAGAAGCCTAGAAATGGCACTTTCCTCAAACTGCTAATGATATAATGTAGACCCAAGGCTCATCACCCATTCATATTCATAAATTTATTTACTCCTTTAATATAAAGATCAATTAATGAGACTAAGATCACAGAGCCGATGCATTTTCCTCTGTAAAATAAAATTCCAACAGTTGAATTACATGAGTTTCCAACTTCATTTCAGTTTCTGTGCAGTTCGGTTTGAGAATGAGCTGCATGGGGCCACAAAGCTCTGTGATAGCAGGGACCAGATAGAACTCCCTACATTTGAATTTCCAATAACAGAAATCCTGTTAGTTTTCATATGTGAGTACATAAAAGTCATTAAAAACATAAAAACAAAAAAAGAGAACACTTTACACAATGCTGGAGCCACTCCAAAAGATCAGGGATCTGAACAGAACTAAACAATTTGGCCTAGCCTCTGTATTTATGCTGGTTTTATGTCAGCAGAGCTCCTGCTAACTTTTGCTACAGTAAGATTTATTCTGACATGCTAGATGCTAAAAGTGATGGCTTAGGGAAGGACAAGTCATATACTGTACAATGAAAAAGCTGATCCCAGTTACATTGAAGTGAAACAAATTTTTTCATTGGCGTCACACAGCTCCCAGAATATCCTTAACAACACCAGCAGAATGAATGTCATGGGTGTTCTTTGGAAGGTAGGCTATGCTGCTATATATATTGCTACTTTAGTCTTGTAATATATATCTATATTTTGGATTTTTTTAGTAGACATAAATAATTCATAGTAATTTGAAAGTGTCAAGTTCTTTATCCTCACCCAGAATTAAATTTTTACATTATGCAAATGAGAAAGTAGCTGGGCTTGGAACTGGGCAGTTACTTCCAGTATGCCAGTTACTTGTGGTCACAGAAGAGATAATCTGAGATTTTAACATATGGAAGTAATCCTACGCTAACCATTTAGCAGAAGTATGTTAGTAGTACTAATAAAATTACTAAATGACTAAATCCAAATGTCAGCAGCTTGCCACCTGCAATTCTGCTGAGTCATCAGTGATGAACAGGTAAGATCAGAGAGAAATTAAGAATGGATTTAAATCGCTAGCAACATGAAAGATGAATAAAACCTTTTTCCAAGATAGACTATATGGTACATTTATTTTAAAATAAATTCATAATTCCTGAAATTAGAATTGTTTAAAATTACCTGTTCTATTACCTGTCCAAAAAGGGCATTCTTTATAATCAAGACATAGGAATACAAAATTTGATACTGTTTTTCAAAATAAAATACCTAATTGTTTAAGGTTGCAATTTTAAAAATTACCCAGTGGAAATGCTCTTGATTTTCATCATATAAAAGGTTTGAGAAATTAATTTGGTTTCATTTCTTGATAGCTACAGCTGTTCGATTTTATGATATTTATTTTTCTTGAGTACTCCTTATGTATAAATTTTAATTTTCATATTCATTATTTTCATATTTATTTCTTATTATTAAAACCCCTATTATGTCCCATTTAAATATTATTTAAAGCTGTAGATTATAACAAAAAGACATCTTTACTTCTTCCAAATCCAAAGCAGCCAATCTGATCACTTTTGCAGCACTATTTAGCACACTCAGAAGGCTTTCATTGACACACATCTATCTACTTGCTCTACTGAGCACAATGAACTCTACAATTTCTCTGCTTAGAATCCATTAATATTCAATGTTCTGAACATCTTTGACTACCACTGAGCCACTAAAGAGAAGGAAACAGCCCCTCATTGGATCATGCCTGGCACAACTAGTAACAACATAAAAAAAACAACTGAGCTTCACAAACCTCCAAGCTAAGTTGAATAATGCCAGTTGATGGGGTTTTTAATTCAATCATTATTACTTGGGCTTGAGATATGTTTAGAATTATCTAGCTGCAATTCAGCATTTACAGCTTTTTCACTTGTATAGCCTGCTTCTATTTGAGCAAAACCCAAGGCTGAAAAGTCCCCTTTTCTCCTGCTCTGTCCCCTTAACATCACCTTTTTATCTTCACAACATCCTTTGAAGGGTATTTACTGAAAGGATGAGAGAGAGGTTATCACACAGAACTGAAAACTTAAAAAGGAAGACCCGAGAATTTCAATAAACTTACTCTGCAGCCAGATCAAGGACTAGAGATCCTCACACCCACAGCAAACAACCTGCAAGATCTAAAACAATTTCTATCTAGCTATCTCCAGTTCACCAGTTCCATTAAGATACAATGTCTGTTCTAGATGTAAATGTTGCATGAACATTCAATTTACAAACCCTGTTTAAATGAGAAATTTAATGACCTTTTCAGCTTTTAAAAATTCAGTCCAATCTTCTTGAGGAGAGGGTAATGTAGTACCTAGATGCACAGTGTTGACAGACTTCTACCACTAAAACATGGAGAGGTTTGAATTAATAAAGCAAGTTGGCTTACTAGAGAGCTTTAATTTCTGGTCTTATATTTGTATAAATATCCTTGCTATAAAATGACAGCATATTCCTACTTCTTTGATTCAGAAGAGCATCCTACAAAAAGTAAAGGTAGTAAGTTGTTCAGCACAGGATAAAATGAGAAATGCCTAAGAAATATTAACCAACTACACTGGCTGTATACAAAGGCCAGAATTGGAACTGAAGCACACCAAAATTATTTGACACAACTGTAATACCTATATTTCCATAGGCATCTCTTTCCAACAGTCTCTTAGCCTTCCCTCCCAGCTAGTGAAAAATGGCAATATTTATATTGCAAGCCCTATTCTACTTTATATGCCAGTACATGCAGGTGCTTAAATACCATGACAGTCCATTTGAAAATAAAATCTGAACTAAGACAACCCAAGACAGCTAGGTAGTTCAGTTGACAACCACTCAACCACTCACCAGAGGGAGCCCATTTTCACTTACTACCTTGCTGGGGCCTCTGAACTACCCTGCAAAAAACTCTACAGCTGCCAGCTAAGGGAGCCACACAGACATACCGTGAACAAGAAAGGACAGCATAAAGGATTTTTGTATCTGATTGATTAATACTTTCTGCAGTTCAAAAGGTTTTTTACTGAAGAAGTTGCTGTATTTGCCTTTCAAAAAAGTCTTACCTTTTCAATAGAAAAATAATTTTTTTCCAAAGGAAGACACTTCTCACTTTACCTTATCTCAAGGGGAAGAAGAAGCCTTCTAAAATATTAGGTAACTCCCATATATTCTTTAAAGTCCAACTGAAAAACTTTAGCAATATAATTTGCATTTCAACTAAGCACAGAATTAAGTCTGAGGTCATAGCTAACACTGGAACATGTCCTGTTCAGGAAGGACCTGCAGCTCCTTCCAAGGCCAAACTGTGTGCACACACAGTGTTTGGAACAGGGCATGATATAGAGGTCCCTTAGCAGTTTTCAAAACCTGACAGAGTGGCAAAAATGGGTTTTTTGTTTGTTTATTTTGCTATTTTGTTGTTTGATCTGTTTTGGTGGTGTGTTTTTGGTTTGTTTTTGGTGGTTTTTTGTTTGTTTGTTTGTTTGTTTTTAAAATTATTATTATTTTTTTTAAATTAATCTTAGCCAGGTAAACACAAGATCCATTTAGTAGCAAAACTATCCTTCTGCCTATCTAAACAGGAAAACCTTGCTAGTGAAGATGTAGTTACATCAGCAAGCATGTGCATACAAGATTACCTACAGTTTCATATCTCCTGGTATCTGTCCTTTTTTCCTTCAGTATCATGAAATATTATCAAGTTGTTACTTTTGCTTCTAGTGTCTTCTTTGTTCTTCATGTTTGTTTCTTAATTATTGATTAATACATTTCCTCAGCACTTTTCTTTTCACAGATACTGCTAGCCAGCAGTCAGTAGTTGCCACAGCACAGACCTGAACTACTGATAAGTAAAAATCAAGCCCATTGATTATTTCCTTTCCACAGAAAGCAAATCCATCAGTGCAATTACTTTTAAAATTTCCCTTTCAGGTTTGCAACAGTGCAGCCACACATTTTTTTGCCATTTGTCAGACTAATTCAACAGCAAAATATGAGCAACAAAAAATTTATCTGGGTAAGTAATACTTGTATGTAAGTTGATAATTAATAGCTGTACTAATTATTTAAAAATAATTCTTTGGATTTTCTTTGCAGCCTGTAGCTTCAGAAACATACTGAAATGCAGTCAACTGATTTTTATTTGAAGGTGTGGCTGCAGAACTAAGGTGGGCTCTATTACCAGTCTTTAGAAGGGTTCTATATTAATGGGGACTCACTAGTCTATCATAGATACTGAACCTTAACACACCACTGGCTAGACACTAGCTTACCATAACTTCACTGTACATCAGTGCCAAATTAACCTGAAATTGAAATAAGAAGATAAGATAAAGTTATTCAGTTACTAAATTGCATACAGGCACGAGTATGGAATCTGGAGAATCCCTTTGACAGGTGCATACCAGGTTTATGTCTCAAAAGAGTTCTTACTGTTAGGCAAAAACAAAATGGTAAAATGTTCAGTAGGTTTTTTTACAATAAAGAGTTAAGTCACAGAACTTTATGTAGTATGATTACTGATTTTATGTATGTGTTTATAAACTACAGTTTTTGCATCACTAGCTCAGTGTGAAATGGTTAGTAGGCACGCATTTCTATTCAAAGTGAAAAATTACTAAAAGCTGTTTTTCCTTTGCTAGAGATCTTCAATAAAATGGAAACGTAAAAAACCTGGATTTGAAAGCCAGTAGATTGTGATATATGCTCAGATTCTCTCTCAAGCAGAAGCAGAAGATTACTTGCATGGCCCTTGAAGAAATACTCTCCGGGGCTTGCTGCATGTGTGCTTTCATATGTTGAATTCATTGGATTAAAACCATAGTGATGATAAAGAGGTGCATGACAAGTATTTTTTCTTATAGCCCTATAGTAAAAAACTAACAGGGCTGCAGCAGTGAGTGATTAGATAGCTGCAATGGCACAGCTTAAAAAACTTTAAACATAATACTGAAATATACAGTTGTCCAAGATGTGTACTTAATTAGCATTAAAAAAAAAATCCCTTTATTGCACAGACAAGGATTCAGACTACTGATTATTGGCTGCTTTTACAAGGCATAGATTGTTATTCATCTTTACCCACACAAGAAGTTTTTATAGGTTCACATATATTTAATGTGATTTCATGCACAGAATAGCCATACATTAAGGTCATGATTTATATAGTTGTAGGTCAGAATCTATACTACAATACTGAAATAAGAGGTGAGTAGAAAGACGTATCTATATGACAAAATTTGATAGTGGATACTGTGAAAAAACTTACTTTCTCTGCTCAGAAAATATCAGTGATATATCTTAGTAAATAATTCATTAATTATATTTTTAAAGAAAGAAATTAAATAATAATGAAAATTAAACACAATACTTGGCACCAGAACTTATTTGGACATGTCACTGGGAAGATCACAAGTGTTCAAGGTTACAATTTGAATTTCCAGCCAGAATCAATAAATCTATCCTAGTTGCTTTATAAGTGTAATACATTCACTAGGGATCATTTTCTTTCAAGAACCAATTATTATCCACTACTCTGTTAAAAATAATTTAAAAATGGCTAATCAGCTTGAATCTTAGAATAAAAGTTGGATGTAATGTCACTGGTATTAAGACCATTCAAAATCAGTTCTATAAATTCTACAACAAACTATTAAAAAACCAAAGTTCTCAATCCCAACTACTTTTTTTTTGTTTGTTTTGGTAAATCTAAGAGGAGGAGCTCTCATCAGGCTCCAGTTCCATGGAATAACTGCATGTTTAAACAGAAGAATGATCCAGGGGGGAAAAAGATGAAAACTACCATTTCAGACTATTTTCAAGGGTCTGCAACCAGGATCTACAGAAGCAGCTGAAGCTTCACCCCTCTCTCACAAGCTAAATCAGACATTGTTTTAAATGGCCATTGTATTAAGAACTGAAGCAAGACACTAAGGAGATACAACACTCTTTGAGAGTTCCTATGTGACTGAAACACTAGATGATCAATTAAAATTCATGATTATCAAGCCTCTGCCTACTGCTCTTACCTGGTAATTGAGGACATTCTGAAAAAAAGAATTCATACTTTTTTTTCAAACCCAGCTTTTAAAATATCATCTCACTTCAGAGGGCATTTATATATTACTTCTTCACACTACAAACGCTTTACAAAGATAAGTCAATATTGCTAACATTGTTCTGGACCTTTGGAAACTCAAATGACAAACAAGTGTTCCAACTAACTTGTCTAAAGTTGCAGAAAAAGGCCATAGATCATGTGCTGGTCTCTTTCCCCCCTTGAGTCACAAGCACAATTTCATGTCAAACTTAAAGAGACTGGTCTTAGATTCCCTTTCTCCCACCTTCCTGTTAAAACTCTGGGAGAATCAGAACATCATTAGGACACTTTAGCATATTTGTCGTTGGCAGGTGTCTAATCAGGGATTTGCAGTAACAGGTCAATTACGGTCAGCTGGGAAGAGGGTAAATCAATAGTCCACAAGAAACTTAGTAGTGAGGAACCCAGACCTTCACTGCTACTGTGCATTCTGTGAGCTGTTCTGGAACTACAGCTTAACTCTCCTTTCTTTTAAGCTAAATTACCTTTTTTCATATTGATCTTACAAAACTGCTAAGTGGCAAATAGTATATATGGAACAAAAATTGCAATATATTATATATATACACACTATATGGAGAGTATATAGGATAGGCATCAGTTCCTATTGTATACTGCTTATGACTACACAGCCAATATTAATGAACCTATTTTTTTCCATTATTTTTGCTACAAAAAGCGCTATGGCAAGCTGAAGACTGATTTTAAGTGAGTACCAACAACTCTGAGTACAACAAAAGAAAACTAGCAAATAATAAATAGTCAACTAATGTTTCATAGTTATTCTGCTGCTAAGTACTGCTGACTAAAATTCCAATTAGATAATTTGTTTTGCCTCTTTATAGTTTTATTGACGCAGTGACTTCATACTGGCTCTTATCTTAGGATTTGAAATAGTTTATTAAAGATAAGTAGGAAGAATCCCCTGGAAAAAATGTTGTGGTTTGTGGTTTTTTTTCTTAATTTCTTTTGCATTTTTAAGCTCTGGATAGTCCTACTTGTGAACTATTAAACTACAGCTATGCCCCTTCCAAGGAACAACTACCTTTTTGTGACAAAGGTTCTCTTATATATAATTTGCATAGAAATTTTGAATCCTCCTGGGAAGGCTGAAAGTCATCCATTTTCTGAACCACTTGATATGAAATTTGATAGCAAAGACACATGAATTTTTATATATGCCAGACTGTCCAGTATCACTAGTGGGAAGGGATTTTTCAATAAATTACAGGCAGAAGTTGTTCTTGATAATGGAGAAATTTTATTAAAGATACCAGAGTCGAAGATGGATCAAATAATGATGTTACAGGAACAAATTAAGGAAACAGAAATATTGGAAGCAGCGGACAATGCAGACATGCCTACAGTGTGGAATACCAACATTCCATGAAAATCAAAGGCAGCCAGTCCAGTTCAAGTAGAATTAAAAGAAACAACTAGGCCAAAAAGAAATGCAATAAAGAAGGAAGCTTGGGAAGGAATTAGAAAACTGATTGATAGATTTTCAGAATGTAAAATTTTAGAAGAATGTGAATCTGAGTACAATAACCCAACTATATCTGTTAAGAAACCATCAGGAGAATGTAGATTGGTAGCCATAAATTTACAATTACCATAAATCCAATAGTGAAAGTTATTCATGCCATTGTTGCCAATCCATATACATTATTAACAGCTTTAAATGAGGAGCATGGGTGGTTTACAGTGCTTGATTTGAAAGATGTCTTCTTTTTATATACCTCTAGAAAAAGAGAGCAGAAACCTTTTTGCCTTTGAATGGGAAAATCCCACTACAGGATGGAAAGCCCAATTAACTTGGCCCAGACTGCCACAAGGATTCAAGGATCGTCCTACTATATTTGGGAACCAATTGGTGAAAGTAATAGAAGGATGGAAGAAGGAAATAAATCTCAATGATAATCATTGGTATTACAATACGTGGACAATATTCTCATTGCTAGAGGAAATGAAGGTAGCTGTATCCAGGTAATGACTGAACTTTTAAACTTTTTGGGTCAAAGAGCCTGTAAGGTTTCCAAAAATAAGGCTCAAATTCTGAAACAGACCGTTGTATATTTGGGCTTTAAGATATCCCAGGGCAGACACAAGCAATCATTATGGAGGTTAAATTTAACAATGGGCTTATGTAACAAAAAAGTATGCAAATTAATGGATTTTGTCAGTAAGAGAACATGTTTGGAGGATTGATCCCCTGTGTTCTCAGCATGTTGAATAAAGAAATGTCTGCTTATTCACATCAAATCGGTGTTGGATGTTTCCTTCATCCCGTTTGGTGACACTCCTGCTCAAGCAGAGCCACTTAGAGCCAGTTGTCCACGATGGAGACTCCACAGCCTATCTGAGCAACCTGTCATGGGGCAGACAAGTAAGCCCCTGAAGTTCCTTCTATCCTTAAGTTTTTGGAACTTCAATGAAAAATTATGTTAATATTTATCTTTGACTTTAAAACCACCTTTCTAATTTTTCTTCATTCTATACTTAAATCCTTATTTTAATATTTCAATTTCATAATAAAGCTTTTTTCATTTTATGATTCGAAAACAAAACCAAAAATAATTTCTAAAATAAAATGGAAGAAATAAGTCTTTTACTAAGGAATTACACAAACAAATAATCTCTCAACAGTGCTCACCTTGAGAAAACATTGTAACTGCTCAATTCTGATTTCACATTGCACACTCTGATTATGATACTTCTTCCTAGTTTAATTTTCAACATCATACATAAATTATGTTAGTCCCATCGGTCAGCCTTGCAATGAAGAGAAGGCAGGTGTTCTAGTCAGTTTTGATATCAAATGCCTCATGAGCTATTTAATATTTCTAGTGAACAGAACAGACCAAATCTTCTGCATACACATACTACTTTGCTCACACAGAGATGTGAAAAGTTAATATTGATAAGTTAATATTAATGACAGCTAAGAAAAGTAACTATATGCTGAAAAGTTTATTTTTCAAATGAGTTTCAAGGATTTTTTTAACTCAAATGTTGGAGTTAAGAAAACTAAAATCAGTACTCAAATTTGAAAACCATTTCAAAAAGAAAATGACAGAGACATCTTTTGAGGAAGCATACAGTTTCCTCCTCACATTTAATAATCCGGAATCTCGTATGTTTAGTATTGACCTTGCAATTTATATGTAGATACATGACAGATCACAGGTGATTAACATCTCTTCAAGCATCTCTATCCTACCGCAGCTCTGCTTTAAGATACGCTGCTACATCCTAGAATACCTTTCCTAAATAAACTCCAGAAGGTAAATACTTAAGACAATAGCAAATGAGGGGTGAAAGAATGCAAGAACATCAAAGGTTCTCTGAGAGAGCTGAACCACAGGAGAAGCTTTGAACCCAGGTTAAAATGTCACAGGGTGCTACCTGAGCCCTACATTTATCAATTTAATTCCTTCAGAAGCAACAAATAAACTTTGTGACAAAGATAACGAAAATTTAAATCTGTATTTCTTTCTTAAAGCTGTCTTTGAAGTTACCTTATACCTTAATGTATAACTACCATTTTAGACACACACTTGAAAACAGTTAAAAAATTTCTCAGCAGTGAAAAAATGCAATTGTATTGAGCCACAGACACAACTCCCCCAAAAACCCTAATTATCATCAAATGGAAAAATAACAGTAAAACTATTTATCATTTAATTAAGAATTTTGGAAAATAGGTACCATTTTTCTACTCAAGGAGTGCATCTCTCTTCCCAAGATGAACAGCCACAGATATTAAATAGAGAAATCTTTCTAACAAAATAAGTAACACTACAAAAACTCAATTAATGAGAAATTCATAGCACTAGAAAATATGCCCAGTTTCATGGGCCAATCTTTTAGAGCAGGAATCTAATAGTGTGCTTGTGAATCTGAGTGTTAGTAGCCAAAGCCCAGTTTGCATTCGTATCTCTACTTAAAACAAAAAGACTCATTTCGTTGGTGTCAGTTCTTTGTACAGCAATACATAACCGAGAAGTGCTTCTAAAAATCTCCCTCCCCAAAAATCACTCCATTTACTGAGGTATCTAAACAATATTTTTTAATTTTTCAAGTCTTGGTGCAATCCTATCCCATGAAAAATACTCCCTCAAACCCTCCCTGTTCACACAGTGGAAGGATGGGCAGGCAGACAGCCCTAGTTATTGTTTTTCTTTTTCTCTTTTTCCCCCCCCCCCCCCCCCCCCCCCCCCTCCACTGCAGCAGACAAGAATACCATCTTCTGATGTACAATGAAGAGGGTGAGGAACGGGAAGGTCGGTTTTCTCATGCTTTCCATAATTAGAGAAGCCAAAGAAAAAAACAGGTGGTCTGTGATGATATAACTGTGAATTAGCAAAAGTCATATTTTTCAGAAGATAGCTATATAGGATATATAAATATGATGGAAGAATATATTGCCAGCTGACTGTTTGGAAAGGATACCAACTTGATTTACTGTATAGAAATTTCTAGTGAGAATTTTTAGTTGTCTCAACAATAAATGACTTGTTTTTTTCTCACATGGAGCACACCAAGAATGCTTTTAAGAACTTGTGAGCACATTAATTTAAAGAAAAAAATAGTTCTGGTAATAGTCACAGTTTAATAACTCACTGCTATACTTAGTCAGGTATGTTCACAGCATCAACCACTGCTTTTTCCACTTGCTAAGAGACTAATGCCAAACTCCACATAAATATGCAGAATCCTATGACCTTAAGTTTGAATTTTATTTCAGCATATTGTCCTCAGGTATTTGGAACCAGAACAATGATGAGTTTAACTGCAAAGAATATGTGAAATACACAACAGTTATTGTTGAAACAGATGGAGTTGGCATTGAAACAAAACATTTCTGGAATTTTGTTTATTTTATACAGTATGGGAATAAGAAAACACACGCTGCATCTTTGAAGGAGTGAAGGGAACTGGGTATCCCAGATGATGAAATGTAGATTAGTTGCCTGTGATAGTTCTTAAAGACATGGCTAATTTCTCTCAAGCTGTAGGACTTGGGAGTATCGTGGTGGCTCAGAGTAGGGTACAGATAGAGAGTTTCATTCTACAGACTGTCATGCTCAAACACCCCTTCCCTGGAGAAGCTGTGTCTATGACCAAGGACAACATGAAATGTTTTGAAACAGATTTATAAAAAATAGTGTGAAAATGGAAAGGTAAATAATCCATAGGGTTTATTCGCTAATAGGTCTTAATAAAGGAGAAGTTTATAGAAAATTCTGTTTAAGGAGTGTAAATCACACAGTTATGCAAACAGAATATATTTTCTGCAAGTATCATGGAATCTGACAAGTCAAGCCTCTGCAGAAGTCTTTCAACCCTGCTTCAATAAATATTATATGCTAACACACATGTTGTTATGAAAACCAGATTTTAAATTGAACTCCCATGTTCAAATCTGCCTTCTTGAACACTGGCAAGTGTTATTGTTTGGTATGATTTTCTGATAAAAAACTTGTTCTAAGGCCCTTTAGGAGAGAGATCACTGACTTTTAATCCAAAGAGTTTATGAACAATATATGTACATTCTTGTTTCAGAAATACCTGTCAACAATGCTGTACAGCAATTCCAAGCAGACTATCTGCGTAAAAGATAAGCAGGTTTAGCCAAACATGCCTTTATCCGGGACTGTAATGCATACACAGAGTCCTGAAAAACTTCCAACTTCAGAAGTTTGATGTTTATTTTGGAGTACCTATATCAATAACATCAAAACATGCCACAAAGGTACTAACTGATCATCTGCCTGACAAAGTTGAAATGGAATGTTTTGCTTTTAAATCTGAGAAGGAATAAAATAGAAGGAAATGAAAATGAACTTTCATATGCAGATCCACACAATAAGCTAACAAAAAGAATCTGAGAGCTAATTTAGGGAACCTTTCATTTTTGCCACCACCACAACTCTAGGATATTTTCATGTCTGAAAAATTAAACAGCTTCTGCATTTTTGGAAGGTAAATTCTGTCAATAGCATTCCATATATATCCTATATATCTTCTCATATATCCTAACCCTGTCATCTCAAGGTGATGCACTAAACAAAACAAGGAAAAATTTTAAAATGGAGTCACATCTACTAAGAAGAAGAAAAAAAGGTGCAAAAAGGTACATCTGCTTGGCTGACAGTTACGCAGCCGGTAATGGGCTGACAAGCTGCCCCAGCACAGAGCTGAAAATTATACTTCAGAGAGCAGAGGTGGGAGCTAAATACCAAATTTAAAACATTTATCTTCCTTCCAGGTAAGAGACAGCCTTCCACTAGATCTTTCTCTTTGAGTGTCTGTCCCACTATTATCCAGTCTTTGGCTGTTGCTCTACTATGACATCTTAGCCACATCCATGAGGATTGCTTAGTATGTTTCCTCAACCGTGTACTTCTTCTGTGTTAGAAATAGGATGATACATTTTTTATTTTGTTTAAATACAGGCCCATTCTGATCAAAGGGGATATATTTAATTACATGCCCGTTCCAGCCACTAACATGACTAGTCTGAATTTGCTTTTGTTTTATTCCCTATTATACCAACATTACAATTTTTTGTTTGTTTACTAACCACATTTTTTTCCAATCAACCTGGTTTGTTTCCTTTTTTAAAATTTATTTATTTTTTTAATTATTCTTCAGGTTGGATTGCCTGGGTTTGCAGAAGCTGACTGACTTACGATGACAGGAATAGTACCAAAGCTTGAAAAGAGAAATCCAAAACTATGCAATATTTAGGCTTAACTCCCCTTTCTACATGCAATATTGTTTTATAGAACAAGATCCTTAAAGCAGAACTCTCCTAATTCCATACAAAAAAAGCAACACGCTCTCTGAGAAACCATTAACTGTATTACTGCTTTTTACTAACAGTGAGACAAAAAGGGATGTAGTTGGGATGCTGTAGTGGAAATGGCTTGATTGCTACACCTTATATAATAAAAATTGAGTGTTTCAGAAATGCAACACTAATGAAAAGTTAATAGCAAACAAAGGGTAGGAAACATAGGATGCCTGCCACTGGAACCAGCCAAATGCCACCAATATACTAAATAAAACTTGGAAACTTTTATTGACTATCAAGCTCAGCATGTTGGAATAATAAGGAAGTTTGGAATTTCCTCTCTCATTTGGAGTGTCTTTGCAGAAATATCAGCTGGTAATTACATCAGACTGTGCTATGTATAGCTTTGTTGATTTACAGAGGTCTTTAGAAAGCACACACCCAATGTTTTTCTTCACATGAATAACCCTTATAGATGAACAACCTAACATATCCAAAGCTTGGAGAACGAGAGAGAACATTATTTTTTAAAGTTCAGGTCATTAGGAAGGATAATTGTTCAATTTCAGCATTATCAAATTGAGCTAATCTAGCAGAATTAATTTCTATTTATGACATTTTTTCTCCAGACTTCCAAGGGACAACTTCTTGCAACACATAGAAAGAATACTTATGAAGACAAGGTGGAATGCATGACTTCATTCCAATCCGTTCTATTAATGTAGTTTATCTGCTTTTATTTTTTCAAAATATATTTTAAGTTTTTGAATAATATTAATTTATTTTTGAACCATTATCTTTCTAATGTTAAATGAAAAAAAACCCCAACCACAACTAGAACTATGAAAACAAATGGAAACATTAAATTAACAATTGAGTGTTGTTCCTCAAATATTCTGAATTATTTTAATATTTAAATTATTTGCATTACAGCAGTACTTTCCAAGACAGGACATAATGCCTTTCTTTTCCAAAACTCCTTCAGTTAAAATATATATATATATATATATATATATATATATATATATATATATATACACTATTAATAATCCTTTTAAAACTATACAGAATAGAATTAGAGGTTTTATGATTTACTCCATGTCACACTGGAAAATCTGTGGAGGAGGTCCAATTAAAACTTGGTCAGATGAAGACAGAAATGCTGTCAAATGATATTTACTCAAGCAACATCCTTAACATAGATGTGCGATTATTGTTCTGCATCACAGTAAGTCATCTCACCCACCCAGCTTACTTTGCTCCTTCCTTCTTCGCATGGACAAATTCTACCCAGTTGCAAATGGAAGAGGGTGAACAAAGGAGGAAAATAAAATATCACACTGATTTCAGAATAAACAAACACATAGTTCTGACAAATTAACATTGATAACAAAGGAGAATTCATGCAGCGATTCAAATCTACTTTCTTCGGAAAATTACTAAGAATGTTGAATGCAAAAACTGTTGTTTGGACTCGATCCTGCACGATGCCTACCAGTCATGGAGAAGTGTTTAGCATTCCTATTCCTGCTCAGCTTTTCTGCAAATTTGCAGATATTTTTGAAGTTACAGCAAACTTCAAGAAAAGAAGTCACAGATCTACAGATAACAGAATGGTTTCTGAAAGCCATTAGCATAAGTACTTATTTAGCAAGAAAAACTGTGTGTGTGATGAAGGGTTTACTTTCCCAGAAGTGCTTATGGGACTCAAGATTGCACAAAAGGGCTGTGAAATGTGTTTCCCTCAGTTCTGGCTCTTCGGTTCCTGGAGCCTCAGGTCACATTCAACTCATAGTTCCTATCAAGCTTTTCCCAAAGGACATTCGAGCTCCTGCAGTAGCCAAACTTCCCTGGAACAGGAAACTCTATTTACACTGATGTCTTAAAGCCTGGTGCTCATCCATAAAAGGGAAAAATAATACTTTTAGGAACTGCACTTCTCTTAACCTTTAACAGACCACAAGTTAGTTTAAAAAGCACATGCTGTAAAAGAAAATTTTCACAAAATCAAGAAAAACTCTTTCTGAATAAGTAAAGACACTTCCCCTGAAGTGCCTGCAACATTCTGGCAGTATGCAATGTCTTGACAGGAATGTGAAACAGAAAAATACACAATGATTTGTCAATTTTCATTGTCTCATATGAAAGAAAGGCTATCTATATCCATTAAAATACTAAGATTTTAATATTTTTTATCTGCATCATTTTTGATTCAGGTAAATGTTTTGGGGGCTTGAATAGTGAGTAGGAACTATTCATTCACAAGGGAGAATGCAAGCCTTCCATGGGAGAGGGCTTTGAAAATTATTGAAAATAACCTTCTTGGTGGCAACGTGACTCCTGAGAAGAAAGGTCTTATAATATCTGCTCTTTATGTAGCAAATTAGAGCAGGCTACTGGGAAGGCGAAGTAGCAGTATCTCCTCTTCCCTTCTTGTATTAAATATTTCTGTTTGTCATTCTCCTTAATGGGCAGTTATTTCACAAAGAGCATGTGCAACTTCCATCTGTCAAGCAGCTTTTTGAATTTTTTGAACTGCCATTTTGATTACAGGTGAATAATCAATTAAAAGGTCAAAGTGAGGATTTTTATTTAAAGACTCACTGCGACTTCATCTAAAGATGCTTTCTTATCTAAAAATAATTTTATCTCCATGCACATATGTTTTGATTTGCATTTTGATTACTTTACTGCCAAGATCAAGCATTCCTGCAATACTACATCTTATAATCACATCTTCTGACTTTCCTTCCCCATAACATCTTTTGTTTGCTGCTTTCTTTTTTGTCACATCTAAAGGGAGTGAGACTGTCAGCTCTGTAAGTTTCTATGAAATGCCTTTCACTTCACAAACCACAGAAAAAACCCAGCACCTGTCCTGTGCAGGATAGATGTGCTGAAGGATGCTCTGAGACATTGAGCAAAATCCTTCTGCAAAGGTATTGAATTACTTGTATGAATGATATAAAAAATAAGAAACAGTTCAGTGCCACAGGCATCTGAGCCTCCATGTAAAAAGTCTAAGCTATGAACTTTGTGTTCAGACTAAGATTTTGTTTTGAGAATGCACTGATGTTTAGAAAATGAATTAGCGTCTTTAAGTCTAGGTGTAAACAGCAACAAGAAAGATAAAGGTGCTGTTACAATAGCATATTCTTAGTGATGACATTATTTTACTTGAGGTCAGCTCTTACAATTTCTGGTTTAAAGGTGAAAGTTGAAACATACAATCACCTTGCTTACTAAGAATGGCAAACAGTATCTGCATGACCTTTTCCAAATCATGTTTTATTGCAAGGCCTTTAATACTTTAACTATGATTTCTTGGATGGGCAAGCCTATTTATTATGATTCCAAATGCTGGACAATTCTTGACCTCAGTCTAGGAGTATGGAGACATGGCAGTTATATTCTAGGACATTAAAGAAAGCAGAAGGACACAGGGGTTTTCCATAACTTTCTTTCACTAATCACAAGGACTTGACAATATAATGCCTCTAATCTGTCATCTAGGAAATGAGTAAGGTCCTAAAAATAATTGGGAGTATCCCAAGGTGAATAAGTGTAGATCTATGAAAAAAAGTGATATATTATCTCTGTATAATGTTACTGGTTTATCTTGGCGTTTGTCCATCTCTCTCTCGTTCTTGTGCTGAATTCTCTTATCTGTTTGAGCCTCATCATCACCTTCATTCTACAGGCTCTTCAAAGTGGCTGGTTAGATTTTTCATTACTTCCTATTGCTACATTCTTATTTAAAGATGAAATGTAAAAAGAGATAAACTTACTATTAATAGCAAAAGCTTATTAAAACATTATTCTCCCACCAGGTTTTAAGTATCCATAATATTGTGCATGAAATAAGTGACATTTCCTATTACTATAAATTGTATTTTTTTCATCTAGATCTTTAAAAAAAAAGATTAATGCATTCAATTCTACCAGAGTGTTCTGTTTTACTCTCATTCTTTTGAGCTTGTTATTATTTTCTTGATTTGGAAAAATAGGATCTATGATAACAATTGCATAGTAAGTATTATCCAAACATAGGCTTTTGGGTTTCAGTTACAACATACAAAACAAACCTGAAAATGTGTTTGTGTGGTTAAATGCACAAATGGTATTACTAATTTAAAGTTGCAGTTGAATATGTTTATAAAGGCTTGTTCTTTTAAAACTCTGAAGGTACCTAACAGGCTCAATTTTAGTGTAAACATTGGTGGTTTACTTCCACTAAAACTACTACAGAAGGCAACCGCTTATTGATACTGATTGAAAAAAACTACCTTATAATGACTATAAACTCCACTAAAGTTGAACAAGATCTAATAAATTTTACAAAGGTGGAAAATGGTAATGTCTAAAAGAATAAAATATTTTAAATGCTCTGTTTCATATGTAGAACGGAGGCCTAGAAGCCTCAGCTGTGAACTCCCTTTCCTCATCTGCTCTCCATTTCAAGTTCTGAAAATATCTGGGACACTGGAGACATAGTCATAGAATCATAGAATGTTAAGGGTTGGGAGGCACCTTAAAGATCATCTAGTCCCATCCCCTCTGACATGGGGAGGGACATCTCCCACTGGAACATGTAGCTCAAGACCTGATCCAACCTGGCCTTGAATGCCACCAGGGTTGTGCCATCTGGCTGGGACATCCACAGCCTCCCTGGGAAACCTGTTCCTGCATCTCACCACCCTCACAGTAAAGAATTTCTTCTAATATCTAACCCAAATTTCCCCTATTTCAGTTTGTACCCATTACTCATAGTTCTAGGTGTTTTGATATTTTTTTTAATTAGCATTGTAAAAATAATGGTTCAAAAAAAATTAATGTTATTGAAAAAATATATTTTGAAAAAACAAAAGCAGATGAACTACATTAATAGAAGGGATTGGAATGAAGTAAATTCCACCTTGTCTTCGTAACTATTCTTTCTATGTGTTGCAAGAAGTTTCCCCTTGGAAGTCTGGAGAAAAACTGTCATAACTAGGAATTAATTCTGTTCTGACAAAGAGCCCCTCTCTGGTTTCCCTGTAGCCCACTTCAGATACTGGAAGGTTGATATGAAGTCTCCATGCAACTTTGTCTTCTCTAGGCTGAACAGCCCCAACTATACCCGGTGTAATTGCATTGTCTAGACTTACCTCTGTATTAATTTGGCCCAAAACTCAATGTTCATTTTCCAACTAAAGCACAGATTTGCAACGTAAATCATGTAGTGCTTCTCCACATTTGACTGATGAATTAATCCTTGTACAACACAGTCCCTAATATGTATTTTCCTATCAAAACATGCAGTTATGTTATGAGTTATCTCTTTACTTTCTGCAATACTTTGTTACATGCTTTCAGTCATAAAATAATGAGTATCCAAGAAAACACCTTTTAAAATGGAAATTGATACAATATGTTGAAAACTGTATCGACTGGCAACCCAGATAACACTTAGTAGCTTAACCTTCTACAGGTTTGTAGGTCTAGTCAGACAAAGCTAGCTTTAATAATTCAAATTCTATGCTTAACAATTACAATTGGGAGGTTATTTTTAAAATGACAGAATACATTCAGACAAAGTAAAATATATTCATTTTCATTTAGTACCTGGCTAAGGAGCATTTTTGTCAAACTTCTAGACCACCTTGGAGTCATACTTAGGAAATACCCAGAATTATACAACCACAGAATGAATGGTTTGGCTTGGAATGGATCTTAAAGCTCATCTAGTTTCAAGCCCTCTGCCATGGGCAGGACATCTTCCATTAGACTAGGTTGCTGAAAGCTTTCTACAACCTATACTTGAACACTTCCAGGGGGATGGGGCATTCACAACTTCTCTGAGATTTTTAAATATCCTAAATTATATAGATATAAAATAATTATATAATCTTAGCGTGAATAATTCCCAGCATGTTGTATTTCAGAGATATAACCCTATGCACATTGCTAAGCTATTCCCGCTTTAATGTTATCTAAACAGTATTAAACAGTTAAAAAAGTTCTCTGTTCCTTCACTAAACCTCCTCAGCTCTGTCCTTTGCATGGGCACAGGATTGTTGTACCCAAATGTATCACATTTAGTTCAGTCTCTCAAGATGTCTAAGATTTCCAGATTTCCACAAAAACAAAAAAGTCAAACCTTTTAAAAACAAACTTTTGTACAGTTTTTGTATTGTTTTTAAACAGGTTTTTTACCATTCTTTCAAATAATTTCAATAAATACTATTTTCAGTTTAGTGCTTCATAAAGCAATGGATGAAAACAAGACTGCTGCCCCCCAAAACTTATGATCCAAGTATTCATCTAAGAATAATTTTGCAACACACATTCTATTTACATGTACAGTCCAAGAATCAAAGCATAAAATAAACATTTGTTTGCTATGAAGGTGTCCGGAAATGACTAATATAGGCAATGTCTAAGTGCTATGTTAGTTTATTTTTAGAGTTATCATGTGCTGCATTTAGATGATCGATTACTAAAATGACAAATCTCTTTATGGCAACTAGATACGAGCCTTTTGCAAGTAGTATATTTTAAGGAGGGACATTTAAGAGGAAAGGGTGGAGGTAAGGAATGGACTTGTTTAAAGTTAGTGGCCAAATTCACATATAATGTAACACTACCAGGTTCAGATTTTCACTAGAGATAAATCTGCAGTAGATATTTTAAAATAGTTCTAAGTATTCTAACATCATATGTTGAGAATTGGCTTATTGGAGCATTTTCAAAAATATGAGTTCTCAGTCATTTCCTCTTCCCTTTATTCCCTCATTCTTTCTTATCTTAATTTTTAGTGATGTGTTTATAATAATAACTCAGTGATACAGACACTAGTTAAGCAGTAGGAATCATCCAGAAGTGACTTCATCAGTCACATGAAGACTGCCTTTTGCACTTATCCTTGACCTGGGTATGGAAGGTAGCAAGAAAGCAGGAAACCTCAAAAACAGAAACATCAGAAACAGAAATATCAAACCACGCATAAAATTGACAGTCTAAATTATCTGTAATTATGAGATCTCACAAGAGCTGTATAACGTTTCTTCTTTTATTATTTTACTATAAAAAATGAAGTCTAACACAAAACTTAAAAAAAAAAGTATCCCTGAATTCTCGCGATTTCTCATTAAAATCTTTCCACTCTTAACTGACTGAAAATAATAATGTCCAACCACTTCCTTTCCTGACGTGATTTCAGAGGTGAGTAATACTCATGTCTATAAAGGTTTTGACAATCACAAAAATTCAGCAGAAGTTGTTATTCCCCTCTGGAAAAATATTCTATTCCAGGGGAGGATCTCTAATTTAAGCAGTGTTATACAAGCTCTTCTTTTAAATCCAGAAGTTATGATCCTAATTAGCAATGATTTCAACACATCTGTGGAAGTCTTTGTGAAAATATACAGCACAACACTGTATGCAGTTGTACCAAGGGCAATGCAAAGGTGGGATAGAAACCTTGATCACTGTTATGATATCTCTTTAAGTGAGTGCTATGCGGGTATAAGCAATAATTCAAAAATACTCAATTTATTGACCTTAATATTCCACTTCCATAATCAAACGCCTAATGGCTTTTTTTTTTTACCATCTACTGCTGTAAGCAAGACTTAAAAAAGCCTTGATAGGCAGATGCAGTCCATGCTCCTGCCTTTTCCATCCTTCTCTCTCAGGTGGTACCTTTTTCCTCACAGTAGGAATTAATTCTCTTCCTTCTTCCCAGCAGCCCAGGAAGTCAGGGCCAATAGAAGACTGGAAGGAAAGGCCAGGAAGTGCTCAAACAGATAAAGATCCTATACCTCAGCAGAATAAGATCAAGGGAGCCATATATCTGTCTGCAGTGTCCCCAAGTCTTTGATAGCCCTCTGAAACCTGCTTTCCCATGCACCTCTTCATACTCATCCTCTGAATTCTGAGCCAATCACCCTTCCCATCTGAAATTCTGATTTTCCCCATCCAGAATTTCAGTCTTCACTGATGCCTTCATATCCTTTTCTCCCCTTTTTTCCCCCTACTTCTGTTCTTCCAGTACTGCAAAAACTAAGCTTTCATACACCACTGAAAAGCCTCAGATCGGGTCTAGCATATCATATGGAGCTGTCAGTTCTAAAGGATCTAATTGCCCTTTAGTCCTAGCTAAATATTTATAACCATAGCTAAAAATGCACAGAAATGCATTAGAAAATATTGTAAGTAAATATTATACAGGATAAAGGCAGTCACAAAAATCAGAAGTCAAAATGTAACTCTAGCTTGCATTGACAGACATGAGTCAGTTTTAAACAGCATAAGCCAGGTATCAATGCAGCCCAATAACACAAAGTCCAGCATCATCTGCTAAGACTAATTAAGCTTCCAGGTAAGCAGTGCTGAATCCCGTGTTATCAGGTCCCAAAAGGGCAACATGAAAATGAACTCCAGTACATTTAAGTGAACAAACATGCCGATTTCAGAAAGAACTAAAGGCATATATAGACAGAAGAAGGAGAGGTAGTCACAAGCACAGTTCATATACTAAAAGGGACTCTGCAGATGGAACAAATAAACCTTGTTGTCCTTAATTAAAAAATCATGCTTCTGTAATCAGTGTAGATTAATTTTTCAGATGATAAGTACCACTTCCCCTTTATGACACACCAGTAACTTTCTACAGAGCTTGTAAATATGGGTTTGATTTTGACATACATTCTAAGGGGGATATCAGTCACGTATTTATTCTTACAGACTGTCATCAGGCATTAGACAAAGATTTAAAAAACTACTGTTTGGGTTTATGCATAGATAAGACTGGTACACTGAAAGAAATTCAAGAGAGAAGAACTTCATAGATCAGTGAAGAAGCTCTCTTTAAGTCTTCATTAGAAAAGAAGCATCATAAATGTTTATACTGAAAAAAAAAAAATCAAAACAAATTTTTTCCAAACTGCTTTCCTGATGTCATTAAGTTTAGATTTAACTTGCCTTCTGTGGAGTGCTCGAGGCTTGCCATGAGATAAGCTCTGTCTTTCATTTAGACAGTGAAGCTAGAAAGAGATAGCTATATTTTCTCACTCATCCAAGCAGACTTGGCAGTTAACATGCTTCAGCAAAGAGCTAAGCTGTTTCACTATCACCAGTCTTGCACATGTGAGTATTGCAGACATCTGCATGAAGCTGAACATCAGATCAACTTGTGAAGTCCCTACTACAACAACGAAGTATAAAGTCATGAATATATTAAATACTCATCAATTCCTGAGATTTTCTTTTCAAACAGACAGAAATACAGTCATTAAACTAGCATCGCTTATGTGTTTAAAGTACAGAAACAAAGACATAAGAGCTCCTACGTTCACAAACTACTTCTCCACTCCAAAGCGACCTTAACATCCTAGTTTGAGGATACTTTATATTAGATATTCTTAAAGGTCATAACAAGGGAAAGAATCACACAAGCGTTGTGTGTTATCTGAGCCAGAAGCAGCCACAGATGTCACTTTAGGAATGGTTTTCCAGTCAGCTTTCAAATTTTATTTCAGATGTTTTTCAGAAAACAAATAAAAACACACAGAATTTTTTGTATGGACAAATACTTTGCTGAAAATGTTTGCTTATATCAACGTACTGGTAGTTATAAGCACTTCTCATTTTGTAATGAAACCTATAAAAAGATTAACATTCAAATTGGCACTTCAGTAGGTTTTCTACCTTTTCTAACAGGCTGGTCACAGCACCAAGACTGTCTGAGTTCAAGCAGTGTTCAGACTAGGCTCTCAGGCACTTGGTGTGATTCTTGGGGTGTCTTGTGCAGGGTCAGGAGTGGGACTCAGTGATGCTGATGGGTCCCTTCCAACTCAGCATATTGTATGATTCTACAATAGTTCACATTAAATGATTTTTACAACTCCTAAAATCCTTACTGTAATTAAAATGGAGCTAAGCAACAGAAGAATTGATTTTAGATACCTCGACCCCTTTAGACACTAAAATTGAAATTTATTGCAAAGAAGCGTTAGGTTATTAAAGAATTTGTATTCTTTTTACTATAAGGCGCTACTGGTCTTATAGAGCCTGAAACAGAAGTTTATTCTCTTTCCCTGCGTGACTCATGATCTCGTCCATCATGACAGAGGAGACTAAAAATACAATGCATTATTGCATGCAGTGCCTGTAAATCCCAGGAAAGAGGTAGCTTTAGACATTTATACAGCTAGTCTGGCGACCAAGTGGTGGTGAGTGTGTCAGCAAGAGGCTGGAAAGCGGACAGTTTGTGCCGCTGCTCTGAGGACAGGAAGCATTGAGAGTTTCTGCAGCGGTGGTTGGCCTGAGATAATACCATTGTATGAGGAGGCTGAGCGGCCTCTCCCAGTGCTGGGAGCCCAGAGCTTGGCGTCTGGCTGCCTGGCCCCCAGCCAGCCTGGGCCCTGGGCTCTGCGGGGAGGGCGGCTGGTCCTCCGGCAGCTCCGCGCACAGCCCGGGCCACACCTCACCTTCCAAAGGAAATCTGGCGAGAGCTCCAGACTTTATGACTTCTTCTTTACGAGTCCTCTCTTTTTTTTTTTTTTTTTTTTTTTTCCACTTTACGCTGGCGCTGGTGTTCGCACTGGGCTCTCAGGGAACTATTTAAAGTCACAAGCAATAAATGAGCTGATGACAGGATTATTGGGAAAAGTCATGCTTTGCTACCGCAAAAATGCACATTACATTCCTCTCACTTTTTAAATAGTGGCAAATTACTGTCACCGCCACCCATCATATGGAATAAAAGATGAATTTAAATAAGCAAGTTGTACAATCTTTTTAGTTTTTATCCCTTCTAATTCTACCAGGTTTATTTAAGATATATGTTCTGTTTAAAACAGACATTGTTCTTAACACACAAAGGAGTTCAAGGATGTGGCATCAGTGTGTTCCCACCCACCATTTGCTCTGATGGTGCTGCATTCTCTGAAAAAAACATGCAAGTCCCAGAGCAAGCATTGTGCTGGGTATGTTTTTAAATTCTGTGTTTCAGTAACAGTAAAACAAAGATGTTAAAAGTTCAATAAAATATTTCCCTTTACAAAATTTATGTGAAAAAAACCCCACCAATCAGAAAATACAATACAGCACAGCCAACATCTGCTACCTTTGCTCCAGAGAAACATCATTTTACAGCCCAGGCAGCTTCCCCAAGAGTGCACCTCATAAAACTTCTAGGATATGCTATGCATTTACATAAATGCTCATCATGTTGGATTTAAGGACATACTTAAGCGTTCTTCTGAAGAGGCAGCAAATGGAACAACAGAAGGTACAGCTAAATAGTAAGAGTGTCAATATTTGCATTTTCAAAAATGTGAGTTATTTATTAAAATTGATGGGAAATAGGGTAAGACTAGGAACAGATTTTTATATCAACATTAAATATATCTATTCTTATTTTTACATTAACATTTAATAATTTCTCAAACAGTATGCAGTTCTTCTTCATAGTTTAATGTTATAATAAAACAGTAAGGGTTTCACAGCTGAATTACTTTCCTGTATTTATTTTATACAAATATTTTACAGAAGTCTATTATTAAATAATAAAAATTTAATAAGTAGAGCACTAATATTTGATACAGCAATAATTCTGGCTAGCAACAAAACTGGAGTTCACTTTATTTTTGTAGCCTATTTTTATGCCTTTAACAGCAAGACTTCAATTCCTAAACAGCATGTGCAAAGGTGGTTTTATGTTTAAGGCATTACATTTAGCCTTTACAGAAGGGTTGTGTAGAGTATGACCTTGTCCACAAGAGCTATAATCCATATATTCTGAAATATCAAAAGCCTCAAAATTCAATCTGTTCTGCCTGAGCTTAATGAAATTCACATTCTGAGACAGATCTCAAAAATAAACAATGTCACCAGCTTTGAATTCCATGTTTAAAAAATAGGGGTGTTACTTGTCTTTTGAATTTAGAACTTCTAGGATTAGTATTTTTAAGTTGCTCTGTAATCAAGAAAGTATAAAGAATAGTTTAGTGTCACATCAAATGTTTTAAGTCATGTGACATTTAGAAGGGAAAGGCTTCAAAGGAAAACAAAATAAATTATTTAAAGCTTGGTTTGAATAAAACAGTTTAGTTATATTCTAGAAGAATATAATAGCAATTAAATTATCTCAGGTTTCTCAGCCAAACCAATATAGTTATTAAAAAGTGACCAATTATAGAAGAGGAAACATTAAAAATATTTTTATTGCATGTATCAACATATTAAAATACTTAGACTGATGTATCAACAACAACAACAACAACAAAAAAGAGTAATTTTGTAGGACAACTTGACGCATCTTAAAAGTCATGTTTGGAGATGATTGCTCAATTAATATAAAAAAAGCCATCATTTATTTTGAACAATTGAGAGAAAAAAACTAGTATACAGGGTTTTCTTGATTTCTATCAAAATTGTAGCAGAATCCATAAAAAACTGTAGTAGAGATGAAGTCCCAAAGGGTTAACCTCTTCTTTGTGACACCTATTGTTTCTATGCAGTGACGATACATAAAACCTGGTAGCAGCCCAGACATGACCCTATAGTAACCCTGATGTATGCACTCCTCTGATTGTCTCCTTTGCACTGATCCAACTGGTTGTCCAAAGATCCAGTAAATATTTGCATGCACAGAGTAAGGCAGCGGCACTTTCCGTGTGGAGCTGGTAACAAGACACAACACCTCATCTCTGAGTCAACAGCAGAAAACAAACAGTGGCTGCTAGTGGAGAACGTCAACTTTCATGCAGCAGTCAGCACTCAGGTACTCATGACCGTGACCTACACACTTTATCACACTTTGATCTGCATTGTGAAAGCTGAGACTGTAGCGGTGGCTGTCCATGGTGTAGCCTTGCGGGCTTGCTGGTCCTAAAGGAATCTTGTTGATTCTCTGCTCTCTGTTTGTTCCTTTATGCAGACCAGATAGAAACCACATGACGTAACATGATACATCTACATATATATATATCTGTGTAACTGTTCATCTCAAAAATATGTGCAAACTCTAATTTTCAGCTTGCAATCCAAGGGCAAACTTGACAGTTGCCCATACACTATTATTAGTGGTAGGAGTCCAAGGAATTAGGCAGCAAGTGGCACTATAAGCTTAGGCACTGAACAGATTAAAATGCAGTCAAATTTAATGAGTTACCCGAATACAGCATTTTATCATGTAAACCTATTTTCTGTCCAGGAAGGATCCTATTTAAACAGTACTGGTAGATTTTTCTTTAACATATCAGGCTCCCTCTCTGCCTTACAGCTCTGCCATCCATTCTGAACAAATACAGAGTAACTTGTGTTTCAATAAATGATACGTGATTTAAATAGTAAGAAATACCTTGCCGTGAGGAAGTAGCTCTGTACAAGAACTTAAAGTAAAATATGAGCTTTGTAGAGTCAAGAGTATTTCTAACTGTAATCCAAAACCAAACTGAATTAAACCCAGGTCTTTCAAATTCCTTAAGTAAGGTTTAAGTTAAGGAATTCCCTTAATAAGGAATTAATAAGATCACTACCCTTATTAATTGCCAATATTTCTGCAGCCTCCTGCAGAAAGAACTTTGTACTGCAGTTTAATACTGATCTACTCATATACTACTTTTCACCACAGATCCACATTGCTAAATATCTTAAAATTAATGTTTGAAAATTGTTTGTCTTGATTTGAAATAAAAGTTAAAGTTAAATGAATTATTAGAGGGAGGTAATAAAATACTATCCTTTTTCTTTCCCACTCTATTTCATTGACGTAAAATGAAGATTTTCATATTTTGACAAAAACCACAACTTAGTCCAGGTTAAATACAAATATAGTCTAGGTTTGTGAAACTTCAGTGAAAACCTTGCAGTTTTGGGAAGATTTTGGACCTCTTCTGAAGCAACTCAGAAAACCATTTTCTTACAATGCATTGCACAGCGCCAGTGATGATGCAGACTATATTTTTATATAAATTAAAATACAGAAGATTTTGTTCTATCACCTTCTGCATAATTTTTAAGAGCATCTTTCCAAAACTTGCAGAAAGAAAATAAAAAATCCTTAGCAAAACTGGTAGTTTGTCAACAGATGAAGTCTGGAATGGTGAAAGAAGGAAGGTTCTTTAATAAAAAGGAGTCATAGTCAAGGAACAGAACAGGTGTAAAAATAGATGTTTGTCATGAGCTTAGGGTGGATTAGAACAGTTAGTTAGTTGGAATTCTTTCATCTATGCCCTTTCACCCACAGAAGTCTCAGTCAGAGCATCACAGGGTTCAGGTGTGACAGCTTGAGTGATAATTTTAAGCCAAAGTGATTGTCAAGGAATTTTGTGATCAATGTCTTGCAGTGGTTGGTGGATTCAAGACTGTCAGGAAGTAGCACGCTACAGAGAAGAAATCAATATTTAGATTTGCAGGTAACAAAGACCATATGCCACTTTATCAGGAACAAAAAGCTCCACAGAGCACAGGGCAGAATAGGATCAGAACAAAGCTAGGGAACCAAAGCTTCAGTATATTTTGTGATTACGAAAAAGAGGCAGTTTATCAAATTAATTTAAAAAATATTTCTCAAACTGTTTTTAGCTGGACACCAGCATAACAACTATATCTTTTTTTGCATGTTCCCAAGGTTTTCATGGATTTCCTCCTCTTTTCAGCACACCTCTCTGTTCATCCATGCCCCAGTCTTCCTGCTGTCTCATCACTCATCCACACACACTTTGGTAGTGATCTGCGCCCCATATTTTCCTCCAGTATTGTTGCCTCTTCCACATCTGCCCACTAGTAGGTTCAGCAACACCAGAAGAAAGTCCAAACTACTAAGCCCTCTTGTGGACTATTATGATGAGAGCAAGGAAAGCAGGGTGATTAGAAAAATTATCAGCCTTCCATATGTGGGCAAAATGCCCAACTTTGACACCACTGTGGTTTTTTCCAGGTTCTGAAAAGCAACTTATAGACTTTTCTGATTACTCTATAGACTTTTGACTTACACAGCATACAATTCCTAGAATTGTGCTTTCTAATTCTAATTAATTTAATGCAATTTTTATACTCTTCTTCTTTTATAACTCTCCTTTGCGCCTTCTATAACACTATGGTCTCCCTCATTGTATGCTATCTCTTTTTCCCCCCAACTCTTTGTATTATAACTTGCCTTCCTTTCTCCAGGATGCCAGAAAGAAGAAAAGAAAAATATGAGAACAGTCTCTGTCCAACTCATGTAGCTCAAGACTAGTGGCAGAAAAGACCTTACTGTATTTTTGTATTTTGAGGCACACTCAGTAACAGCAGAGACTCTGACTAAGTTAGCTTAAAATCTGGTGAAAATTACATGCATCTGAAATTCCTTGTTTTCTACTTATGAAAATTACAAGAGGTATAGAGCCACGGAAATTCTCTGCCTCCCTCCAAACAACTGAAATTTCAAGTTCCTCTGCCAAATAATATAGCTACTAGATCATCACAATTTAGTATTACTAAAACCTAAAATACTACAGCATGGCAAAAAAAGTTGTAATTGTTGATCAGATTTGGAAAAATCTCAGTTTCAGAAGATTCATTATATTCTGACTAAATTAAAAAACAAAATATGAAAAAAAAAAACCCAACCCCCAACCCTATCATGACCCAGCAATTCAGAGGAAATTTTTCCATTCCTTTAAGTGGGAGGTTTGGGCACCTGGCTTGAGACCTGAGGAAGTGCAAAGTGTGATCAATTTCAGTGTGATCACTGTGATGATCTAAGAAGAAAAATAAAATTTTGGGTCCTCTGCCCATTCAAAGATGTGTTCTGCAGGGTAAATTTTTCACTTAACGTTGCAGTTTGCATTGAAAATGAAGATGTTTTTGAATATTTGGTTCAAAACTCAGTATCTTTTTTTGTCAGAAAAAAACACAGAATGATTAGCAATCTTAACGGTTGCATAGGGTAAGAACAAAGATACTTAAGAAGTGGCATAATCTTGAAGTGACTGAATAGCAGCAAAAGCCATCCTGGAGCCCTGTCTCATGACACGCTTTTGACCTTACATAAGAGAAGAGATGAGGGAAAGAAACTGAGAAAATATTGGTTTGTAGGATGATGGCAGAGGGAAAAAATACCCAGTTCTGCCTTGCACTTGTTCATCTTTTGGTTCCTGTAACAGGCACCTGGAACTGAGCAGAGAGGATGCTGGTGCTCTAGGAACAAGAAAATTCTGAATGCCAGTACATGAATTGGGGTTTGTGAGGTGACTGTGCTTCCCAGGGAGTCTGTATCTAGAAAAAGGAACCCACAGTACAATAAAAGATGCAGTTGTGTTGATTCACTAATACAGAGGACATGCTAAAATTATCGAAGTATGTATAAAAAGAAATTCATGTCTATCGCTTTTGGGAAGGATGATTTTTTTAGTGGAAAGTTGTCCTATTTGATAAAAATCGAAAGAATAACACAAAACTTTAATAAAATAAGTGAAGCAAGGGAAATCAACTTTTTTTTTTAAATGAAGCAGAGTGTTAAGAATGCAAATTTAGGTGATGAACAAATATTTGCATGCCTAAAGGCAAAGTAAACCACTTAGAGGATGGGTATTGTCTGCTTTGCAACATTATTCCTATGATTCAAGACAACCTTACATACAGACCATATCCTTGCTTGGTGTAAACTGAGAGAAACAGTATCAAATTTTTAAGAGATGATGATTTCATTCTATGTGTACTCCATAGTTTTATATCTGTTGTGTGTCTAGCTCTAGGAGCTCTGCCAGGGCACATTCTAATGCATAGTTACAAACTTTCCAATACCTCGTCTGCACGAAGAAATCAGGCGAGGGGGAGGCTGACACACACTTGCTGATAGACATTGCAGCACTACAATGTAAGGAAATAAAGTAATGCAGGTTTAACTGAAATAGTTTTAGAGGCACTACTCCAAGTTTTCTATTGCTCTAAACAGCACCTATAATGTAGCAGTGCCAGTTGGTTCTTCTTGTACATTAGATGTCCAGGGGTAACTATTTTTTTTTTAACAACATTCACATTTAGAATTACATGTATTGATTGACTTACCAGCTGTAGACTGAATGTCATCCTTTAAATCTCCTTTCAGATGTACTGCGGGTAGGTCTCTGGGCAACAAAAAATTAATAGATTGTGGATACATACGAATTAACACTGAATTTGCACATTATATGAACAGGTCACAGCTTAACACAATTCATGGCTAGAAATTGTATTTTCAGTTACATTTGCCCCTTGGAGACCATGCACAACATATTTAATGTTTTGGCTATGGATAATGTTTTGTTTGATTTTATGAAACAAGTTATGGCTATCAGTTTTTCATCTTAAGATATTTTTCACAGTCTGAAGGACTGGCTTGTGCAGGATGGACCTTTTTGATGACACTGCCAATTTTCTAAAACATTAGAAATTCTGTTCATAGCAAATATTTATTTAGTAGTAATATTTGAATAGATAGAGCCATCTCAGGACTCCAGAAAATTTTAAAATGCATGTACAAAGCCAATTTTCTATCCTGCTTACATTTCCGTAGTTTCCAAATAGGCTACATCGTAGCATTGAACTATCTGAGTAAAGATAACCTGTCACTTATTAGACTATGTGGTGTGAGACCAAAGGTTGGACTCAGTGATCTCAGAGGTCTTTTCCAACCTAGTTGATTTTGTGATTCTGTAATGAGTACTATTATTTTAATTTACATTTCTTAAACTGCAGAAGCATTGAAGACAGACCACCAGCAAGAAGTCTGCTTTAGGAAAGTCTTGTTAAGATGTTTTGTACTGGAGGTAAAAGTGTGGAAAGTAAACAAGGACTTTGGGATTTTTAAGTTTTCCAAAATTTAGGATCCTACACATACTCTATTTTTTTCATGTCTCTTATCCTATAAATGAGCATCAGCACAAATAAGTTCCTGGAACAGCAATAGCGGATTATCATCCTTTTCTTCTATATTTAAGACATGGCATTGTAAATGTTTAACTCTTACAAGTATTTTTCTGCTAGAAATTTTCTTTTGAAATTTTCTTTTAAAATTTTCTCACAAAAAATGTTTTATTGACTTCGCTGACCTACCGGAGTTTATTTTAAAGCTTCGTGTACCTGCCTACATTTTTTTCAGGACATGCTCATTAATCTCTGAGGTCTGGTGAAGTTTGAAAATATTTTACTACCCGGTAGCATCTCTAGTACAAAAGCAATCTTCTAATGGAATATTTATGAAATTTAATTTTTAAATTTTTGTATATGTTATCTCCAGTTAAGTTCTAGTTAAGAGACACAAACCCCTAATTTCTTAATTTCAGGCTAGAGTCCACGGTCTTCCCTCCCGTTTTATACTAAGAAAGGATGTTTATTTAAAAGAGATGCTCATTTTGAAGAAGTAGGTACATGGTCCTTTGTGTTATTTTCATATTCACAGGTATTCTTTACAGGAGTTGCTGCTCTAGGAAAAGAAACTTCTGGTAGCATTAGCCCCAGTTGTTTGTACAGTCCTCCAACAGTAGCAACCTGTGCTAATTTTTGTGCAAGTATATACAGAAATTTTGGCACATGTTTAATATAAGCAGGTCTGGTCTTGCATTCCCAGCACAGGCAAGTCTCCAACAAATCACTGAACCAGCAATTTTCTTGGCTCAAAAAATGCATGGTTTCATTACATTCTTACTTTAACACATGCAGAAAGAAGAACAGAAAATCATCACTCAACTTTTAGTTCTTACAATCCAGCTGAACAGGTAGCTTGATGTGTCATACAGTTCTCAGCTACTCTCTCGACAATTTTAAGACAGAAACTCCACTACAGGTCCAAAGTCACAAGGCTAATAGAACCTATTTTCAATTTTACAAACAGAACTTTGGAGGGGACACTGAAAGCACCAGTCCCTAGACTTCACCAATTTTCATCAAACAGAGCTGCTGGATGAAGACAGCAGATAAGCAGCCACTACTCCCCAGAAAAACCCAGCTCTTCAGCCTGCTCATACCAAAGTGAGCATGCTGACATTTTCATGTGGTTGACTAACTTTCCTTTATGGCTACCATAAATTCAACTTGTTATAATTACTGTCAATAAAATTAATGAAATTACAGGCTGCTCAACAAAAGGAGTATCAATCTGTAGCATTTTATTAGGTCAGTAAGACCTTCATTTATCACTGGTACATTTTGTGTAAGGCAGGGATTTGGCTCTTGATTTGTAACTGTTGTAATTTCTTAAAGTTACATTCCAAGATCTTAGAAACATCTTATATATTGATTCTGCTTGCTTGATCAAGAAGAAGTTTCTTAAATTAAACAGAGCTTCTAAAAGACTTTATAGAGACTTCAGTCCTGAGCCAAATGTTAAATGCTTAGCAGTTTTTAAAAAAATGCAGCAATTTTTCAGTGACTGTCAATTTGAAAATGTGTCTTAAATACAACACTTCCTAAAAGGGGTTGTAAACTTTTCTATTTGGTGCAGCAAGCATGAAGAAATCCATACCACTCTAGTTTCCTGTTATAAAACAATAAGGAGATTGCCACACTTTTCTTCACTTGTGATATAGTATTTTAATTTTTATAATTAACCTGAAGTCAAATAAAGGCCTTTCCAGTATTAAAAAAAACACATGAGCAACACATTCAAAACACAAACACAACTGTGTCTTATCTTCCTTTATTACATGAATAAAAATAGTGATTCTATCTTCAACTAGTATCTGAATTTCTTTATAGATATTTTGACACTGACTGAATGTACTCTGATGTCAGAATGTCATTCTTGAGCCTCAGATAACACTGACAGTAGAAAACATACTGGAATTTCACTTTTGAGATGTTAGATCATCCTATTTTTAAAACTACCTAAGTTATTTCACAACCCGACTTCCATCTTTAGGCATGTCCTGGGCACTGAAGAATTCAAACTTCACTGAAAGTCAGTGTGATGTAGAGCTCATACTATGTGAAACCACAAGAATTACTATAAAAAACTGAACCCAAACCAATCAAAAAAACAAGAAGATAAAACAACAACAACAACAAAAACTTAACAGGTTGCACTGTTTAGTCAGACTTAACAAAATTATCCATTTATTTTCTAGGGTCTTCTGACCTTGCTTTAGTAAAAAAACAGTTTTGGCAGGTTATGTCTAATGACCACAAGCATCTGTCAGCAGTTTGGGCTCTCAGTGAAATAATCCACTGCTGTTCACTAGAATGATAAATTTGGATTTTTTTTTTTTTTAATTCTGCAACTTCCAGCCATCAGGGGAGTCAAAATGTTTTAGAGTATTTTTCATATGCACCATCAAGACTCTATGATAAAAACCTAGATACATAACTTATTAAGTCATTGAGGCACTGAAAAAAGTGACACATGTATTCTTCTTTGTATGGGTTTGAAGAGAAGAGATTGGGCTAGAACTCTGTCATCCATTTGGGGGATATCTTATATGTGCAAATACAATACCACTGTATACTGCTGGTTACTGCAGATTGGAAGTAAAAATCTATTCTCTATGGCTAGTAAATACAAACACTACTACTTACTCATTTTTATGACATTAACTCACACCAAGAAATTAATTTGCCTACGTACTGTTGCACATATCATTTAGCTAAGGATAAGCCTGATCTTTTCCAGACCCACACCTTTAGGGTAAGACCACAAGTTTCTTTCCTCACTTAGCAACACTGAACACTGTTTTCAAGTAGTGCATCAGCTGTTAACATTCCTTTTTCAGACCAGTCACAAACATAATTAATATTAAGAAAACAAAGTGGATAAGGTGGAGGCTTAACAAATTCACATTGAATTTTGTGATCTTGGCACTGTAAGTATCTGTTTTACTAATCAGTTGGAATAAGGTGCTTATTTCTAGA
Organism: Empidonax traillii; assembly: GCF_003031625.1. Lineage (NCBI taxonomy): Eukaryota > Metazoa > Chordata > Aves > Passeriformes > Tyrannidae > Empidonax > Empidonax traillii. The sequence goes on from NW_020955860.1 coordinate 46,426, forward strand.
GTGTTGCCATGTTTCCCAGGTTAACTTAGAGAAGTCAGGCAACTAAAAATATTAAAGAATCTCTTAACCTTTCTGTATGCAAAATTACCTGCTGTAGGACAGGATACATTACCCCACACAGTGCAAATGAGCAAACTTTACAATACACCAAGGTTCTTTGAGTGTCAGCTACTAAATGTTCACATTTCTATTCCTATATTGAACAATATCTTTCTTTTTGAGTTGGGTTTTTTTTTTTTCTTTTCTTTTTTCTGCTAAGCAGTCTCAGGTCAAATCTCAATAAATAGCAGCTTGAACTGATATCATAAGAATTAACATCAAGCAAACTTATTAGAACACTGTAAGCAAAAGCAAATCTGCTCTACAAAGAAAATCTCTCCTAGCACTACAAAACTGATGAGTGACCACCAGTGTTGTGCCTAACCACATCAGCAGCCATGACCTCAGCTGTCACTGTGAGCAGTGTTTCATAAAAGAAATACATCAAAGATGATTTAGAAATACTTACTTTTTCTAGTAGTAAAAATAGAAAGATTAGTGTATTACACTACATAATTTTGTACTTTGAAAAACAGTCATCTGAACAAATAATCTGAGATGCTTCTCATGTGAAGACCAGAGGACCCATGAAAAGAATAACTAAGCCATCACTTCTTTCATAACTATTTGCATCTTAACAACAGAAAAGCAACCACCCCCCCTTCACTTCTGGTTTTTGAATGTCACCAGCACAGTATACCTGGGAAAATGTTAGAATTAATTTTTGGGGTTTTTTTAAAATGTGTTCCTCAGTACCTATTCCAGGTGAAACGCATTTTAAGGCACTAAAAAAAGACATCTTGGGAGAGCTTATCAAGCAAGATCCAACTAAAGAGTGCTAGGTTATGTCCTCAGATAATTATTTAATTTAGAACAATGAGGCTATGTTCGAAAATTATACCTGTCACTTTAAAATATGCCTCCTCCTGATTTCACACTGATTCATGGCATGAGACCCAGTTTCAAGATTATGTCAAAATGAAAACAGTACTTTTTAAATGACAGGTCAACTGAACCTGAGTGATTTTACTGAAACATGGTTATTTGTAATCATCATCAAACACTGGTTGGTTTTATATATCTATTGTTAAAGAGAAAACAAAGCTTTTATAAGGTATTTTCTTTTTCTCCAATGAAGGAAAAATATTCAATATGAAAATCAGTTTCCAGTAAACTGGAAAAACAGTGAAATCATAGGGGATTTTATTAAATAATTATCTCTAGTCATAAGGCAGCAGCACTTGCTAGACCAGGTGAAAGAACTAACACAAATACAAACCAAAGAATTTTTATTCTAAAAGGTTTACAGTTTAGTAGGTCAAAATTGTTTTATAGAAAGATAATTTTAATTCACCCTTTGTTTTCACCTGGCACTCTTGTGTGAACCCTATGATGTAGCTGTTTTGCTCATCACTTCTAAAGGTTTGAAGATTCATAAATATTTTTACTTTTGCAGCAAAATACAATCTTGCAGTTGTCTTGTAAATAGTACTGAAGAAAAGTGGGGACAGATGAAGTATAACTTTAACTTTAAATCCCTCTTTATATTTTTCACTTTTTACAGAAAATATGCAGTTGTTTTCAAAGTTCAGATTCTTACATGCCATGAAGAACACGTGTTATCTAACACAGGATTTGCATCAGTGCAATAACAGTGTGGGTAGTATGCCACTTTCTAAGAACCCTTCTTCTGAAGAACTGTGTACTTGGGTTGCTGAATCCAGTTCACTAAAGGATCAGACTGAGTCCCACATGAGGTCAGAGCTGAGTGGAGGAAGATTCCTAACCTTAATTTTCACCTTAATTATACTCTGAATGTTAGGCCTATAGAAAAGGACAAATTATTCACAATTATTACAACTGAAACAGCTGTCCCTCACTTATTTTGTTACTTTAGCAGTGCCATTTTAGGGGAGAGGTCTGTGTTATCACAGCATTTCATTAACAGACTCAAAATGGTAAGCAGCAGCCTTAAATAGGAAGAAGACAGTGATCAGGATTAAAACTCCACCTTTCTATAAGTCACCTGAGAAGCAATGGATACTCCCATCAAAACAAAGTACTTCCTAGCTCTTGTTAGCTTCTAATAGCTCATAAGATGTTATGCATTTTTTATACACCATGGATTACAGAGTTTGGATCAAATGAACTTTATAAGCAGAAATTCCAATTGAATAAAAACTTTATTCTTGATAGACATAATGTCAAATGAGGCTATCAGTTTTATGCAGAAAAACCATAACTGAGACAAAAAGGTTTATTGCGCTGGATTGGAGTAAAAGCATAAAGTCATGTTATCTGTTTTACTGGCAAAAACCTGCTGTGGGAAAGAAAATATTTCTCAACCCAACTGTTTAAAGCAGGGCAAAGGCAGACAAAATAGACTGTGCTGAGATGACACATCTACTGTACATCCTCTGGCAAGCAGGCCCCAATATTCTAGACAACACATAAACAAGTGTCTTTTTACAGAGGGACAGAATGGCTCCAGTTCCAAATCATAGCTTTCAATAACAAAGCAGGGAAGTGAAAACTCCAGTTTATTTACAAAACGTACGTGCCACAAATGACAGAGATAAAAGTCTTTCCGAGAAGAAATTCAAGGAACTTATTAACTTGCACCCTTAGAGTTCTCCTTTGATATACATTAGAAGTAGAGATACACGTGTGTCACAAACCAGCTGTGAAACTGTGGCAAATGGCAATTTGAAACCTTATTAAAAAAAAAAGGGTATAATAAGAAAAATTAAAGAGTATCTATATTTATCTTCAGATTATCTATAGCTCTCTTCAGATTCCAGTGACTACAGTTTCAGATTTTGAAAGAAAGAAATACAAAAGTTTTTCTCAGATCTCTATTTTTATGGGTCAACAGCAGAGACAAAAAGTCAGAAGGAAGAAGGAGTTTGCAACAGAAAGGATAATAGAATGTGTTAGAGAAGAGTGAAAAGAAAAAATGAGATGGTCGTGCATATTTTGTAGTTTCCAAAATTTTTTGTGCAATTTTGCCATTGTGTTAATTTCTTTTCATGCCTTATTAGCACATGAATCACACACATTTAATTTTTCATCAGTATTTTTTATCTGGAAGTTCATCAGGTTTGAAAAAGAACACCCAAATCAGCAAAATGCACCATGTGTTTTATAGGTGTTTATCTGATGATCCTGCTTTCTAGCATGTAAAATTTAGGTGACGAAACCATCCTTGTTATAAAACCTGTTCTTGAAGTCTTCCTAACAGCAGAAGTAGGACTTGTATCGAATTATCAAGAGTTTTGGTGTCTTTTAGAGCATTCGCCAGCACCACGAAGGTGCTGTGACTTAGAGGAGCCTCTGAGTGGCCCAGCTGCCGGTGGATGCTGAGGGTGGGGAAGGCCTGGCCATGCTGTGTTTGAGCATCTGAGGTGCTGCTGGGCATCAACTGGGCCCTGCCACCTTCTGCCAGAGCTGAAATATCACCCACATGGAAAACAGGCTGCACTTTCTAACCTCGGGCATCTCGGCCGCGAAAAATCCAACCAAAAGCCTCCTTCCTAGGAAATAAAGTCTGAAAGGTTGGAGCTGTGGTGCTGCCATCCTCACTGGAGGCCCAGCAGCTGCTGCCAGGTCATCGGGCAGAGTGGGAGCAGTTCCCGGCTCTATCCAATGTGTTGCAAGTGTGCACGCTGATTAAACATGGTGCTCTCATAAAGAGTAAAATTAACACCAATACAAAACATGTCAAAGGCACATGAGTTTTGCATTTAAAATCTGATATTTGACCACATTCCCCCAAATGCACCATTTGAATACAAAGTTCATTGTGTGGGAAGTTTCTGATTAAATTTTGTTGTTAAAAAAATCATGTTAAGGTAGGTACTTGGAAAATTTGACACCCAATACTCCTTCTTGCGTCATAAATATTTAAATGAAGGAAAAAGTAGCAATAGAAATTCCTGAGATTTTTCCTGCAATTTAGAAAAAAAAGAAAAAAGAACATAAAGTTTGTTTTATTTCACACTTGTCTTTCAGTTAAGAAAGGCACAACTTAGCATAAATCATTTTGGATATTATGTGCAATGTATTACCTTATTTTTGGACAGTTGCACTATGACTGCAGCTGTTTTATAGGAAACTATGTTTAAAAAAACTAATTATATTTCAACTATTCCAAGGGAAGTGGCCAGAAGAGAGCATAAGTGGCAAGGATATTCATCAGACACTGGCAGTAGCACAAGCATGTTGCGATTGGGGTTTTAACACATTTCAGAAGCCTGCTGCCTGAGATAGTTTTGTGATTACGTACTCACTCATCTATTTCCCTTCAGTGTTTATGTTGGAAGGATGGCATGTTATTTTGAAAGAAATGAAGAAAAAAAGGAGTTTGCAGAGGAAACTGTAGCAACTAGTCCTGATATGGAGTAGTTTAACGCTGAAATATATAAGCAAAATGCACAGGTCAAATGATTAAAAAAAAAAAAAGAGCATCTAATACTGGTGGTTTAATGATTTCAGATTGTGTATTATTCTTGCCCTGAAATTAGTGTGTGTTCCCTTTGGCTCTAATAGACCCTGAATTACATCACATATGTGAATCTTCCTGGTTGTTTTGGGAGGATGAAATTTGCTTTGCTTTGTAAGGAGAACAGATTATTCCTTTCAGACCAGAGCCCGGGTCTGCTTGCCACTGTAGACACAGATGTGGGCATTACCTCTACTGGCATTTCCTTCCTCTTTCCAGCTGTGTTGTTGAAAGGACATATCTGTCGTGTTCTCTGCATTTCTCTTGATTTGGACAATTACTTAGGCCATCACTCAGCTGGAGCAGTAAAAAGACCACTGGAGTTTTTGTGACACTGTATAGCGCTCAGGACAGGGCAGGGTTTGTTTCCAAATAGTGAAATACACAACAGGATCAGAAAAGAACTTGTTGGAACTTTTGTTATCCCAATGTCTTGAAAGAAGTATAATTTTTTAAAAAACCAAAAAGAATAAACAAACAACCAAAACCTGGATGGCTGTGAATTATTTAAATAAAGAGAATCTTTTTAAAGCCTCTATCCATGTTTCATACATTAGAGAACTGAGAAAACAAACAAAATTCCTATAGTGATAGTAAAATTTAATTAAAAGGAAAATGACAAAATTTGCATCTGCAGAAACTGCTGTCATTTTAAAAGTGTCCTATAACATATCCTCTTTCTGGATCAAAACTTTACAGATCTTGACACTGACTATCAAAAATGTTGATCAACCTTTTTTCCAAACAGTGTAGAAGTAAAGTTGCTAATAAACAGACTAATTTCTAAGGTACAAGATAAAGAAAACAAAACAAAACAAAACAAAACAAAACAAAACAAAACAAAACAAAACAAAAAACCCCCAAACACTGAAGTCTTAAATTAATGAAGAGGAACCTGGGCAGATGATTGTCTCAATCCTCATTGGCTGTGCACAGGGACTGTAACAGAGTAGATAAAGACATACCTAATGTAAGAAAGGCTTATAGGGAACACAGAGTCTCTAGAAGTATCTGAAATATTGTTTCTATTGGTCCAATTCACACTGGATACTACTTCCACTCCTATTTAGGAGAACTCTCATGATATGGCACTAATGACTGACCACAAACAAGGATTTAACCCCAAATATTACAAGCCTGAGGCACCCACTGCCTGCTGCGAGACCACAGCCTTACAGATATATGTTGTCATATTTCCTAGTGTAAGAAGTTGGTACAAAATATAAAGTTTTTTCTTAAGTGTGTCTTTTATCTAAAATGTGCATTTGTCTTTTTGAGTTAGGTTCAAAATAGTTATTACCACTACATGTAAAATAGCTCAAAAAAAGGTAGAGGACAGAGACTATCCAATTCACATAGGATCCCAAAGAGATGATGGGCTCACTTGGATTACAACAGCAGTGATTTCCACAGAAAATTCTGTACTTTAGCTGAAAGTAAAAAAGGGAAGTGACACAGATGTGTGAACTACTGCAGTAAAAGAGAAGGAAAAGTCCTTGTGCTGGAAGATACTCTAGGATAACAAGTAGTTCCTGGAAGAAAACAGGGTCAGCATTCTGCAATGTAAATGCTTTTCAGCTACTCACAGCGTTATGCTATAAATTTAAATTTGAGAGGTCCAAACAAGATCTCATGGTCATTATTGTTACTTCACTGACTCAGAGCTAACAGCTTTCTTAAGCTGGTACATGTGAGTGAAAAATCAGATTTGAACGCAATTGTCCTTGCCCCGAAGCTGAAAATAAGTTTGACTGTAAAACAAATGTAATTATGTCTCTGCAGGAAGGAACACATCCAGAACGATCATGAAGTTGGTTGTAATCAATGACCTTTTCCGAAATACCTTGAACTCTTTCTTTTGTTGATGGGACTTTCTAAAAGTATACTGGGAGCCATAGGTTTCTGGCTTGTACCCATTTTAAACATTGCTTATCGCGCAGTGCTACAATTTGTTATCAGATGACCCCGTGCTCATACACAAACACAACCACTATCAGGCACAGACAGGCTATAATCTGGCAATAACTTTAAAAAACAGAAACAAACACAATGTGTAGGGAATATTAATAAACTCACAGAATTCTGGCACAGATTAATACTACGAAGTAGTAGGGAAGTACAGTAAGACATGATAAAAATCCACATTAATTTCAGTCCCATTCCCAATGACATAAACTGTCCTAAATAGCTACTGTCACATGACGTATTCTCTTTAGAAGGGTTCAAAACCCTTTTGCCTTATCTAGCTTTTACAAATGTGATGTTTACCTTGTTTTACAGGTTTCTATTGTGTCCAATGAGTTAAAACATAGACATTTGTACAAAGCTATTCATTTAAGTATGACCATTACTCTGGCTTTTGAAGAAAGGTCTTACAAGAAAGACTCTTCTTTTAACAGATACCATACTGCATTCATTACTGGATAAAATGATAAAATTTCAGAATTCTTCAGTACCTGTATCAGGAGCCAGTTTTTTTTGAAAACACTTCCATATGGCAAGATATGTAAAGTGGTCTCATTTCAACAACTACCAGCAACTACTATGGTTCATAGTGTGATGTAGGATGACAATCCCCTATAATATTGCCTTCTCAAAATGACAATTCATTGTACTAACTTTCAATAGAAAGTCAGTGAATCACTGTCTGTTTATTCTAAAATTGGGATTATTTCCCTGCCTCACGAGAATTTAGTGAAAATAAAGTCCAGGAATGACTATGCAGCTATTAGATACTGTAGTGATGGGTATTGGATAGACAAAAACAGAGAAACTGCACGGTTCTTTTGTCAGCATAACTTCTGAAGATAATGGTGACTTTTTGTAAATTGAGCAAATTATTTGTACTAAAAAGACACATTTATACTGGTCATTGAAAGCTGCACAGGACTTTTTCAGGGTCATACCACAAAATACAAAGGCAATAAGATCCAAATTTAAGCCAGTATTGAATTGGTTTGTGTTTGTTGGGTTGTTTGTTTGTTTGTGGGGGTCCCTTTTTGTTTGGTTTAATTGGGATTCTTTTTGGTGAAGAACAATGTATTTGCCCAGATACAAATTTATCTTCCTTGGCCAGTGCATGGATAGTCTTAAATTCCTCATTTTACATCCCTTTCCATCCATTCATCTGGGACAAACCAGGAAGAAGACCAAGCACACAGTCTTTCTTCTCGTATGTACCCAACTTTGGGATCCAGAGGTCTGAATACAACTGCAAGGTAAAAGTCACAAGTGGAAACCAGAGAAGGGCACAGTAACGGAACAGATGTGTCCAATATCTAGCCTGAGCAGACAATACATATGTTTTCTCTTTATGTTTCTCTTTAGATTGTTTAAAAAGATTATCATATCTCCTTTTTTGGATCAAGCTTTGCAAAGCATTCATGTTATATTACCAAAATCAAAATTTGGTCAGCACGTGTGTGTGGCATTAATAAGGATCACTCAGGAATTTTGCCTAGCAAGTGTGGAAATAAAGGGGATTCCATTTAAATGGTGCTTGTTCTGTCTAACCTTATCCCTCAAGCTGATGCAAGAGTTCCTGGAAAACTTCAAACTTTGACATTTTACAGATAGGCTCATTTAAGAGAGCATGGAAGATTTTAAGCCACTCAATACCATTTTTCTTATATATTTGAGGCACGTTACTTTTTTTTAAGGATCTCGGTAGTGTTTTTACAAAATTAGTTGAAAAGAAAGAACATTTTTCAGTCAAAAGTTTGATTTTAGAGAATCCAACCTCTGGATTGACTATTTTTCTGGGTATTTTAATACAGATGCTCTTCTCTCATCATTACCATGACATCACTGATTACTATATTCCAACTGACTAATCAGGAAGGAGGCTATGCCTAAACTGGATGAGATTATGACTCTAAAGTATTGTTATCTTTTTCTGCTAAGGAAAGATTGGTCAGGGAACTCCCACTCAGGAATCCTTTCTTTTGCCAACTGAAGGAGGTTGAGGTGCCAGTTCAATCTGCTTTATCGCATACATTGGCAGATTGTACCCATGCTTAGGTTGTGAACTAAATCCACTCATTGTCATTTATTGCTATAAAATATTTGTACTTCAAAAACATTCACATATCTAATAGCACATTTACAAAGAGGGAAAATACAGTTGTTCCCCAGAGATATTTATTAATTAATGCTATCAAAAGGTGATATGGAAAAAAAAGACAAAAAAGGGATATAATCACATTTACATGCATGTTTTTGTGTGTGTGTGTGTGTGTACGCAGACATACACTGTTTATTAAAATCAACAAGACCAAACTTAGGCATTCCAAATTACCATGGCCAAAAAATTATGTAATAGGAGGATACACATGTAGAATAATTTACTGAAATCTATTAATTAACTCATATTATTCAGTTGAATATGGGTTATAAACAATTTGTATAAAGATATAATCTAAAAATATAGTATCCAGCAAATCTATAGCTCAAGCAAAAAAATTATCAAGTCACAGAATAACTGAATCAGAGAATACACTGAGTTGGAAAGGACCCACAAAGATCGCTGAGTCCAGCTCTTAACCCTGCAGAGGACCATCCCCAAGAGTCACACCATGTGCGTGAGAGTATTGTCCAAATACTTCTTGAACTCTGTCAGGGTTGACACTGTGAACACTTCCCTGTGGGTTCTGTTCCAGTGCCCAACCACCCTCTGCATGAAGAACCTTTTTCTAATATCTAAACTAAGCATCCCCTGACATAATTTCAGGCCATTCCCTCTGGTTCTGTCACTGGTCACCACAGAGAAGAGATCAGTGCCTACCCCTTCTCTTCCCCTCACAAAGAAGTTGTAACTGCAATGAGGTGTCCCCTCACTCTTCTCCAGGCTGAACAGACCAAGTGCCCTCAGCCGCTCCTCACACGGCTTCCCCTCAAGGCCCTTCACCAGCTTTGTTGCCCTCCTTTGTACGCTCTCTAACAGCTTAATATCTTTCTTAATTTGTGGAGACCAAAACTGCCACAGTGTTCAAGGTTATTTTCCAAACAATCAAGTGATTTAATGAAAAGTTAATTTTAAGAATTCAGTTAATTTTAAAATAACTCTTTCATCAGAAATACTCCCATCCTTTAAGTGTTTTCTGATTATTTTGCTTGAGTGATGTTAAGATAATAAATTTTCTAAAACCAATTAAATCTAATTAAATTTTTAATTCAAAGTTATGTTAATATACTCTAAGATGTCCCTAAAATTTAAATAGATTGATCATAGAGAATTTGATGCAAAATTTTAATGGAACAAATTTTTGTTTTATTTTTACCTAATATGCTTATAGACTAGCACATTTTACTTTAGTGTGGTCAATCCCATTATTTCCTAATAGAGATAAACATAGAAATTAGTTCTTTGACATTGAAAATCCTAGATTAAGTTAACAAAATAATATTACAGATTTAAATTGTATTAAATTGCCTATTAAATATTAATTGCCCATTTAGGCTTTTAAAATTGAGCCTACTTTATCTGAAATATAAACTTCCAAGGCAACACCGAAATCTACAACTAACAGGGAGTATTAAGTAAGAATAAAATGGTAATATCACCTCTTACATATGGTATTAAGGAAATAACCATCCAAATGTTATGTCCAGTTCTAACTGTAGAAAAATACATTAAAGATTTGGACAGAATTTTTAAAAATAAGGGAATGATTTTAAGTTGGAAAATAGACCTTGAAGAAAAGGGCTAAAAAAAAAAATCTATTACATTTTTAAAGGAGACAGTGAAGTATTTGGGCTACAAATAAATAAATATAATGGCCAGTCTTCGCGAGCGAAGAACCGGGGAAGGTCTTTCCACCTTCCAGCCTGCGCATTGGATTTTTTTAGGTGAGACACAGTGTGCGCAGAACTGAGCCCACCCTTTAATCCTGAGGTTCATCTGCCAGGGCCAAGCACGCTTGGACAGTGGCAGCTAGGTCCTCAGGACGTAGATGGATTGCCTTACAGGGCTAAAGAGCTCCATCTGCCCGGGGAGTGGCCCTGACCGGGAATTGAACCCGGGTCTCTGCAGTGACAGTGCAGCGCCTTTACCCCTAGACCACCAGGGGCTCCCATTTGGGCTACAAATACGTACAAAAGGAATGACTTTTGATGGTAGTTAGTGCTTTCATGTACCAGGAAAACCATGAAGTGTTGAAATGAAAGCAATGGAACTCAACAAAATTGGAATGCTTCCCTAATTCACCCATTATGGTACGTAACATGGTGATATTCTGAAGTCTTTATGATTGTGGTCAAACTGAAAGCAGATGATGTTTAAGTTTTATGAATGCCAGAGTTTAGGTTAGTGATTATTAATAGTCTCCTCTGTTCCTAAAACTTGATAATAATATGGTCTCTATACATATGAGGAGTTCTGTAAAAACCATTGTTCTCCTTAAAAGTGTGTGAACAGCAGATTATTCTTCCATTTACATGTTGCTAACTTGTTCCATGTGGCTTTGAGAGTAACTGGGCAGAGTGTGAGGGGAACTGCACTCTTCTCTTTAGTAAATCCAATGTTTTAATTTAAAATAGTTATTCCAGTCTGGAATAACAGCTGGATCTGGTCAACTAAAGTTGGTAGCATCATTCTTTTAACATCCCAACAGTCATATGAGGTATAAAAGCTCATGGTATTGCATTTTTCAGTTCCTATGAAGTCATCAGTGTAAAACCAGTAATGAAAGTTGAGAATTCTGTTGCTGGAAAGGGGGTGCAATTACATTAGATTTTGATACACCACCTTCATTTCTTTTGCATACTGAATTTCTGCAACATTCCCTCTTTCAAGTGTTTAGGTCAAGGAGATGTATTCCTTAACTGAGCTATACTGACACATGGCAGTTAAAGTTATTGCAGAGTTAATTTCAGCATCCTGAGAGATAGATTCTCAGATTTCAGAAAAGTTTTTTAAACTCTTTTCTCTTTTTCAAATAACATATCTGAAAGAAAAAAAGGTATCAGTAGGAAATAACTGAGTGATCTGCAGATGATAGTTCTTTGTAAATGTAAAGGTAAGGATATTTCCATTTACTCCATTTAAATGCATTCCAAGTGGCACAGCCAGTACAGTGTCAAGTTTTTTGCTGCGATAAGGCTAGAAACAGGAAGCTATGAGAGGTCAGGAAGGAAACACTATCAGGCCTGAGAGGCGACTGAGCAGCAAAGAGAGCAGCAGAGCCTCTTGTATTTAGGCTGTGTAACAACTGCACTATTTTCCAAAGGTGAACAACTACAAGTGTAAAATCCCAGCTACTGTCCCTTTAAACTTACCGAGGGCATAAAAATTCCTTGTTTGCTGTGTTTGCCTTTTGCTTCTAGCAGCTTTGTAAGGGGAAGAGGGAAGGAGGGTAAGGCAACAGGGAAAGTACTATTTCATATAAATATTTCTTTTGGGATGCAGACTGGTTTGTTTGTAGCAATTTCATTTGACCCTGGACACACTAAAGGAAATGGTTTTAATACTGGTTTTGTTCCATCATGCCAGAGCTGAATTCAAGGCATTTAGCTTGCACTAGTATGTTTCCAAACATCACCAACATCAGCTGCTTCCCGATATACTTCCCAATGGGAAACAGGTCAGGGAGTAACTTAAGGAGAAAGGGAAATCTCTAACAAAATTTGACTTGTAAAAGAGCCACCTACACTGAAAAGTCCAGGGTTGTTGCTCTGTATTACAGCACCAAAGGTTTTCCAAGTAGGTTAGTTAGTCCATCTAAAATGGGCTGATAAGTTGTTTTCCCATCCCATGAAATGAGAGAACTTATATTTTACTGCTGTTCCACGCTGCAATGAATTAAAGACTTTTTTCCTTTGAGAAAGAGAGAGAGGCAAACAGAAGGAGAACCACTTTCCTACTGGGGTGTTTGTTCTTTCCCTATTTCAATTACTGATGCTGAAGTTCTGACTATCCTGTTCACCTATACTGGGGAGGGGAAGGTGTTGGAGGAAACCTGTCAATCTGACTTCTGAGATATTATCTCTAAAAAAACAACTGATGCTGAAAGAGAGCATCTTAAAACAACCATGAAGGAGAAGACAGACCAGAGCCAGGAATCATGATGATGAATGAGACAGTGCTTAATATTTGTCCTAGGTCTCATTTCTTCTTCTTATTGTCTTGTTCACGGAATATCAAGCAGCCTAGAAAGTGTTAGTGTCTTTCTTGGTCCCACTGTGAATTTTATAGAATTTTACATGTTCCTCTGATTTCAAAAATCATCACTTTCAGGAAAAAAAAAAAAAAAAAAGGTGTTACATCCAAATACTTGTCACTAACTCCTAAATTCAGTTAACATAAAAATATATGGCCACTTCTCAGTGGTGCTATGACTTTCAGGCATAGAAAGACTTCAATTTTATTGCTACTATTTTAGGCTTATATAGTTAATGGAAGTCATACAGTTTACCATTGTACTAGGCCATCCAAAACATAAATGATGCAAACCATTGCCCACTGCATTTAACGAAAGCAGGTTATCAAAAATAGTACCAGCTCCAAAAACCTGTCTAAAATTACAATTACTCACAGTAGTAAACCTGTACACGTGCTTTGGGATCTGTGCCCAGCTAGGTGCACAGGAACTCATTCCCAATTAACCAGTGGGATTGTTGACTGTACTCCCTTAAATTATGGAAGAATAACCAAGAAGTTTGTCCCACCTAAACAAAAGTGACCAGTTCAATAGGAACGCAAAGAAAAATTCAGTACTCAGGAAGACTGAAAATACATCTCAAACACTGGATCATTTCATCCTTTTTAAGAGTCAAAGCTTACGCCTGCTGGAGAAAGGTAAAAAAAGCAGCTCACTTTTGTAAAAAATATTACCTACCTGTGTTGCCAAGGTCAGTGAGACCTCTTCTGTGTTGAATAAGTATCAGCGAGGAAAAAAAAACAGACTGGGAGGCAGCCTTAACTTACGAACTACTATTTTGTTACTAAACCCAATAGGGAAGTGAAAATACAGAGCTAAATTCCACAAGTTTTATAATCATGCAATTCCATTCCTTAACCATTTTTGCACAGAAGTAGCAGAGAGAAGAATTTAGTTCACGGCATGTGCTCATCTAAAAGTAATTATTTTTTGCTGCCATTAATAACAAACTTGCACAACATTGCTGTGTAGCACTTCCATAATGGGAGAGTTAGTGGAGCCTGACCAAACCTGGCCCAGTTTTAGATGAGGTTTTGAGCAAAACTAGGACAATTTCTGGCATGATCCAGAGATTTTTACAAAATCAGAACTGATGCAAAATTGGGTTGTTCCACCTAAAGCTCAAAATTAATTTTTACACTTACTTGAACACTGAAGTACAGTTTAAGAGCAAGCCAAAATAAATGAGCTGAAAGTGTATCCAAAAATCCTGCAAGTCAGAGCTAACAAGGCCTTTAAAAGCTCTGCCAGCTATAATTTATTATAATTTATTATGCATACAACTCTCCATGTATGTAGCAGCTATATAAAGTTAATCCCAATAAATCATGAAAAGAATATTTTGCTTACAGCAAGTGTTATGTTCAAAGGCATCAAGTTTAGCCTATTTTTTTCACCATAAATAAAATCAGACTTCTTTACTTGCCCTCTACAGGTACTTTTCTCCATGTACAGGTAGCAGAGTCCTAGGCATATTGTATGTAAAGACATATTCTGTACAAATCTTATCTATGTCTAAATTGCCAAGCAAACAGTCCTTCTCAGCCTTGTGGTTCACAGACATGTCCCTTTTCCTTTCCAAGTAGAGAGCTAAAAGCCAGTTTTCGCAAGATTGCATCCAGCAACAGGTACTCTAGAACACTCAGTGTAATACCTGATTAAAAATTATACAGTGAAATAAAATTCAGGTAACCAAGCTGGAGGACAAATGGGCTGATCTTGTAAAAGAGTAACAATACTACGGTGTTTGGAGGATGTTTTAGAAATATCTTCAAAATTAAGTTTATGTAAATGGTTTTATTATGTAACTTCTTTAGTCTGATGACTACATTCTATGGGCTCTTCCCTTATCTTCTCATTCCTGTCTGCTGTCTTCCTAAAAGTGAAACATAAGTTGGTTTTCTTGGTTTGAATCCCAGCTATTGGATTTCTTTTGTAAAATACATTTTCAGACCAGGTACAGCCATTTACCTACTCCCCCATGTAAGTTGTTACAGAAACCGTTAGAAAATACCACTTATTTAACTTATGGAATCAGATAAAATCTCAACTAAAAATACCATTTTTAAGAATCTGAACAGCTGGATTAACCATTATCATTCCCCTGTGAAAGACTCTGTCAGAGGTGCACTTGTGGATATGGTGGTAGCAATTTTAGATATGACAACAGTTTGACTCTCCTCTCCATCTGCCAGAGATAACTATCCCAGGAGCACATACTCACTCTTTAGCAATTCCAGTTTAACATATTATTTGAAACAATTGACAAGACTGTAGAAGATTAAATCACTTTTCCTCCGACTTGAAGACTGGAGTTGGCTTAATGAATGGCATAAAACTGTATGGTGGAAGATTTAGTGGATATGTTGTTTGCCATTAGAATTTGGTTTGGAATTCTAAGGAGCTTTCAGGAGATTTGCAGATAATAATCTGAAGCCACAAAATTCCTCCAGGCATTTCTCCATCCCACTTTGTGTAACACCATCTTTTGTGCCTGCTGGCTACTTCTAAGCAAAAGGACTCATTAATCTGTTCTCAAATGCTTTTGCCACCAGATCGCTTTGTGTTTTTAAACAAAGTGAAATTCTGTGCTTGAGAAGAGCGCAAAGATGTTGATATACTGGAAACTAACTCTAGTAACAAGTAACAACATTCACAAAATTTCCATGAGGAAGTGAAAATTAAGTTGTCAGGTGTCATTCTAGCATCAGCCATGTTACACACTCTCTCCACTCAAATGAAGACCAAGGTTGCATAGTGCAGTGTGAGGTCTCCAATGAAAAACCTCTTTCTGCAAGGATGCTTGCACTACCTCGCTTTCTGAAAAGAGAAGAAACTGCACACATACCTGCAGAGTTACTAAATACTACCACTTTCTTATACACCCTGTGGACTACTGCTCTTGTCTGCACCCTGAACTCACTTATCACATCTCTTCAAAAATGCTTTTTTCACAATATACCAAAGATCTTCGTATTTGAATATTGCAAACCGTGGCTGGTAAGAAAAGAACACATTGAGCTGAGAGATTCTTACAGAAAAGGCCCAGAAGAACTGTCCCCTTTCTGAGAGTATGGGATCCCCACTGAACTGTGCTGTGGTCATATAACATTGGAGGACTTCCAGGTGGGTATGCCGTGTAAGGATGTTCAATTTAATACCCTAACATTTCACTTATAAGTTGCTAGACATCTGGTGCAGATTACAGATAGACACAAACAAGTGGAAAAACAGTTTACAATATTCTGCATGAGATTAACATTCTCACCAGACCTAATTTTAGGTAAATGTTGAAAACACACACACACACACACACACACACACACACACACACGCCCTTATCCACCTGTGTTTGATGGTTCCATGTCCATCAGTGGGTATGATCCACAGAACCACTGTGAACCCACCATCTCAAATGGTCCACCAATTGGGCATATAGGTAATAGAAAAAAGGACTATTTTTCCCAGGTTTTTTTAAATATATATAAAACTTAAAAAAATAGATGATAATGATATTGTGATAAGCAGTAACAAACATCAAATAAGCAGAGGAGAGTTTAATTCGGAAAACTTTCTCTGATCCTTTTGAAGAAGTCAGAGATATCTTTTTGTCATTTACACCCTAGTTTCACCCAAACAAAAGGTAGGTGGTTTACTGCCTTTCCTATGCTTGATTAGGCAAAAATAGAGATTTAAGGTAGCACTGAGTGTAGAAGACTGATGAATGCTGCAGCTGCAATCTCATGGCAGAAAAGCGCCAGTAAGTCACAACATCCTGGGATGTTTAAGCAGGTAGGGAAGTAAGCAAGTAACCAATCCAAGCATGGAAGTATCATTCCTCATTCCAACCAGCCTGGGGGCCACATCTCATCTACCTAATGCTATCAGTGTGACCATCTTGAGAGAAGATGGAGAAGACTCCATGGAAGTCACCTTTTGTTATTTTCTCAGTACATAATTATGAGTGAAGATTAAATATTCTCCATTCATACTGAGATTTTCACATGGGAACACAAGATACCATCACTTTTTTGTTGTTGTTTGGTACTGAGTTACTTAGTGTGATATATCCCTGAGAACTGTAACAGGAAAGAACAGTAGCTGACATCTGGCAGAAATATAGACAGTTATGTAGATTATAAACAGAATGATCTGTCACTTTTAGCAAATATACACCAGAACAAAAGACATTAAGTAGAAAACTGGATGGCAAAACATCGATGGCAGGAAGAGATCAAAGAAATCCTGCTCTTTACTATATGAATAGAATAGGTGAACTTACTATACAAGGAAGAGTCTTATATAAAATTAGCATTGATATGTTTATCCTTGTTTTGAATACAGCTTTGTTTGAACTGAGAAAAAAATTATAAAGCAGCCAACAGTGCTCAGGCGTGGGTAACTTTTATTGCTGTATTATGTTTTCAGGAAAGATTGATTTCCACCCCCCTTTTTCTTACCCCCTGCCATTAAACATAAAGGTTTACTCTACTAATGCATTTTTATTCATTTGAAAGCATTGAAAAGAAATATTGTATAGAAGTTTGAGCTAAAATATATAGAGGAAAACATTTCCTTCTTAAAAAACACCTTAGAAATAAAGAAGAAAAAAACTCCATCATAATAAAGCACTGTAGGCTTTAGTAAAAAAAAATAAATAAATAATTGAAAGCTAATGTCTTCACACCATTAAGAGCAAGCAAGCTATATTTAGGCAGCTGTGAGGTTCTTTAGGGGTGCCAGAGGCTGGACTGGTGATGGGGTTGTGCAGTTCTGCATCCACTGCGGGAATACACAATCAGTGACACATGCTGCAGTAAGCAGTACGTAAGCAGTGCTGACTGGGGTCAGGGCTCCAGCTTCCATGGCTCTGATGGGAAACCTCTCCTGGGACTTCCTTCACTTCTTTCTCTGCTAACATGTCTATACTTTTAAAGGCCCTACTTATGAGCCGAACTGTTCCAAATCATTGCAGTTTACAACTTCCTCACGAGAGGAAATGAAGGGGTAAGCACCGATCTCCTCTCTGGTGACCAGGGAGAGGACCCGAGGGAATGGCCTGAAGTTGTGTCAGTGGAGGTTTAGGTTGGATATTAGAAAAAGGTTTTTTATTCAGTGGGTGGTTGGGCACTGGAATAGGCTCCCTAGGGAAGTGGTCAGACAGTGCTCTCGGGCACATGGTGGGACTCTTGGGGATAGTCCTGTGCAGGCCCCAGAGCTGGACTTCGATGATCCTTGTGGATCTGTTCTAATTCAGGATATTCTATGATTAAAATCATGATAATGTAATAAAATAACTAGAATTTAATAAAGTAATTTTAGTATGCCTGAAGGCAAATCATGAAGATTAAATATTGGCCTCAAAACTCACAAATGTGGTGTTTTGCTATGTAAATTAAGTGGACTCACTAGAAATATGAAAATGTAAGACTGATGATACCATTTCCAAATACTACATGAACAGTTGCCAGGATGAGGGTTGTACTTCAGTTGCTGTAATGTCTGGCATAAAGGGGTTTCATTAATGAAAAAATTAGCTCACCCATATTTTCCTAATGTGCAAAGTATAAAAAATGAAGTTGGATAATGTATCATATAATGCATTTTTAAATTTGCAGTAGGGATAAACTGAAGCAAATTAATAGTCTACCTACATCAGTGTGGTAGTAATCATAAAATGCAGGTATTATGGTGTGAGGTGAGAGGTTAAGAAACCTTGAAAGATCCATTTATAGAATAATATACTCAAGGGAAAGTTCCTTCCCAGCTGCTTTCAGCATGAATTTGCCTTCTGTTTGGAGGCAGCAGAGTTCAGAAATCTTTCAAGCCCCTGGGACTTGTTCATTTAATTATCACACTAATTGCTTTATTTAATTTATCTGTAAAGAGGGACTGACATTGTTTAATGAATTATGCTATGTTCTGCGGCTCTGTAAAAATGATATGTGTCACTAACTTTAATCAACAGCTGTTTAGAAATTTTCTATCACTTCTCCCAGAACATACTGATTTATGGATATTAAAACTTTTCACATGAATATCAGTACTTTTAAGGAGGATTTAAAATGTATTTTTAAAAGTCAAGTATTTTGATCTCATGAGGACTTTTATGTCTTTCTGTTCAGATTGATCAAATAGGTTTATATTTTATTTTAACAATATTATACAATCCTAATAAAAATAAGGGCTGAGTAACACTTGGGGTTTTTTTTCCCAATATGATAAGAAACGTCCAAATTTCAATACTTACACAAAATCAGGATTTTTTTCTCCAGGCCAGATGTGTTTTTTGCTATTATATGTTTTACAGTTAGACCAAAAGACCAGTCCAAATTTACATAGAACTGTTTATATATATATATATGTGTGTGTGTGTGTGTGTTTACATAGAACTATTTATATATATATATATATATATATATGTATGTGTGTGTGTGTGTGTGTGTAACCTACTTCAGGTCTTGAATTAGGCCTTTGATGACAGCCTCCCTTGGCTCCCTATGTAATAGATTCCTTCTGAGAGTCACTCAGAGCAGGTAGGAGAAAGGAGAAGGGAAGAAAATTCTGGACAGTATGTTCTGTAGAAATAGTAAAATTATAAGGTTTTGGGAAACTTCCTTCTTTATTCTCTGTAGCTATGTGTGTTTGCTAACTCCTTTTTTTTTTTTTTTTTTTTTTCCTGTAGAAGTTCTTTAGTCCTTGGCTGCCAGCCACAGTAAAACAGCTGAACATCTTGATTATCAACAACTTCAGCTGTATTTCCATCCTAGAAATAATTTCTTTCCTGACTCAGGTGGCAATTCAGACACGGAATAACAGGAAAATGAACTTATGTTTTCAAAAGACTGTAAAACTTGTGACAATCAAGCCTCAGCAAGAAGACTGACCTGAAGTGTGGAGTTCTGCATTTCAGCTTTAAAACCAAGAGGCTCAGAAGGTGCCCAGTCAAGTTCATTCTCTTTGTATAAAATTATATCTTTAACCTCCCGGGGCTTTCTTCCTATGTTAAAAACGATAGCAATTGTGGTCAATATACTGCTTCCTTTAATTAAAAATGAATGTAAATATATGAGAGCAATATATTAGTTTGAATGCAAGTATGACTTGACATTTTGTATGAAATTCACTATTTATTCATCACCACCAGCTGTTCCTGTCTTTTGAAATTTGGGATTAATAATACATGTTCCCAGATCAGCAGGTCTGTCCTGCACAATAAAAGTGTTGTCCTTCAGCATCTCTGAACTTAAACCATTAGTGCATTTAGGGAAAGATGATGAGCAGCTAAGGAAGAAGTATTACCAAAAACTCTCTCCGATGAATTGAAAACGGAATATCATTTTTAGCAATATATCCATGACTTCAGTTGCCCTTTCAAATCCTGGAGTTTCAAATTCTGCTTAAAACACCTATACAGACACTGCTTCTGTTTAAAAAAATGTACAAATACTAATTTTTAAGAGCAAATGTCAACTTCTAGAAGATTAATTTTTAGGGTTTTAATTTAAAAATCATGACCTTTGTATATTAAGCATAAAGGATGGTCCCCACTGTGTAGATGTATTATTTCATTCGTTAATCAGAGACTATTTATGAAGATAATCTAAAAAACAATTAGAAATCACTGTGCTGTTTTAAGCAAGATTCATTGGCATGCAGTTGATTTCTCAAAATGCTTTGCTAGTACATGCAGATACTTATTATTTATGTTAAAATAGAATGTTGGTATATGACTGCCCCCAAAGGATTTTGACAACACTGTTTCATTTGTCTTTTTGATATGAACACTGATCGCAATGCTATATTCAAATACTCTCTAAAAGGACTAGAAAGTTTTGTCAAGTAGTCCTAGCTTCTATTTATCAAATAAACAATTTTATCTAAAGAAAAGTAATTTGTTTTCTTACTGGATGAATTTTCAACACATCATTGACATTAACAACTTCAAAGTTCGGGCTTGGTTACCTAGTTCTGCTTGGACTATCTAGGAATTTAGTTTCACAAGCTTAAGAAGTGGACCTATGGGAATATCATGCAGTTTAACAAAGCCAAGTGCAAGATGCTCCATCTGGGTTGGGGCAACCCCTGGTATCAGCACAGGCTGGGGGATGAACAGATGGAGAGCAGCCCCGACAAAAAGGACTTGGGGGTGCTGGTGGATGAGAGGCTGGGCATGGGCTGCGAATGTGCACTCACAACCCAGAAAGCCAATTGTGATCCGGGCTGCATCACAAGCGGAGTGGCCAGCAGGTCAAGGGAGGTGATTCTGCCCCTCTGCTCCACTCTGGTGAGACCACATGTGGAATGCTGCATCCAAGCCTAGGGTCCTCAGCTCGGGAAGGACAAGGACCTCTAGAGTGATCCCAGAGGAGGGACACTAAGTTGATTAGAGGGATGGAACACTTCTCTTAAGGCAAAAGGCTGAAAGAGTTGGAATTGTTCAAGCTGGAGAAGAGAAGGCTTTGGTGTGACCTAATTTTGGTCTTTCGGTACCTGAAGTGAGTCTATGAGAAAGATGGAGAGAGACTATTTACACGAGCATGTAGTGACAGGACAAAGGGGAGTGGTTTCAAATAGAAAGAGAATAGAGTTAGATTTGACATTAGAAAGAAATTCTTTACTGTGAGGCTGGTGAGGCACTAGAAGAGATTGCCCAGAGAAGCTGTGGATGCCCCAACCCTGAAAGAGTTTAGGACCAGGTAGGATGGAGCTCTGATTAACTTGGTCTAGTGGAAGATGTTCCTGCCTATGGCAGGGAGGTTGGAACTAGATGATCTTTAAGGTCACTTCCAACCCAGGCCATTATGTGATTCCATGATTCTATATATTTTTACTAAGTACAAAGAAACACAGGACCTGTATAGACCCACAGGTCTAGGTGCCTGTACTTAAAGAGCAGGAGTTATCAAAATCCAGTCATCTAAGGACAGTTATCCACTCCAAGGGTTCTTGACACAGAGGGGATTCACTCCCCCGATTTAGACACCTACCTTAGTCTCAGCATGAGATAGAAATCATCTCTGGTCATAGAAGGACTTCGGAAGTTTCTGATGAAGTAGACTTCTGCTTTTTCCTTACAGCACATTCCTAGGGCCTTTCTTAGAGGCTAGCTCAGGACACAAGTGGAGCATTATAGACATGCTTTGGTTCACTATACTGGAAAGAATGAGTTTAACTAACCAGAACATGGTAATTAGAAAACAGACAGGTGAGACAGAAAAGAGTTGGAGAAAGGGGAACAGTATCCTTCAACTTCGAAGGGAAAAATAGTGTCCTTACTAAAACTAGGCTAAAATCCAGAGCAATTAATACAGTCAGAAAGCAAACAAGATACCAGGCATATATGTGATTTCTCTTAGAAGTTTCATGTGTCTGAAAGATTACCTGATTTTTCAACTTCTTTAATTGTCCTAAAAAAAAAATATTTGTTCTATAATGTTTTCCTCTTACATCCTTAAACTAAGAATGCTGTAGAAAAGAT
This sequence comes from Empidonax traillii, assembly GCF_003031625.1. Lineage (NCBI taxonomy): Eukaryota > Metazoa > Chordata > Aves > Passeriformes > Tyrannidae > Empidonax > Empidonax traillii. The sequence goes on from NW_020955860.1 coordinate 68,603, forward strand.
AATGGAAAGATATAATTCTATATGATTTTTTTTTTTTTATTTTTCCCTCTGTTATTTTATGCAATACCTTTAAATACAACAGGTTGCAACACAAGCTTTTGATCTCTTGAGGTCTTCAGAAATTTCACTTATGTTTTACAAGCACAATAATATTAATCTTGGTGTACACTTGTTTAGACTCTTTTGGATTTTTCTTCTTGTCCAAAATTATCTCTCCACTTATGGCAGGAAAGTACGTTTTAAGTCAAACCGTTATATCTTGTTGTCATGTGTGGAAGTATTCACACCAAGCACTCTGAAGTCTTCCAGCAGTTCTCTATGAATTCCCTTTGCAAGAAGTAGAGTGTCTGCTCCAAAGGACAATTTAGATTACTGCATTGCATTTCTAGTTCACATAATTCTGTATCAGAACTTCTCTTCCTGAATAAAATGCAAGTCTAAGAAGATTAGATAGTAAGTAAAAAACCTTATTTGGATGCCTAAAACTGGGGGAGTGTGGATGTTCTTCCTGCTGTTAAATAGATATTATGAACATCTTTAAATATCATTAGAAAAAGACATTTCACTATATTGTCCAATTTGTAGTGACAATGCTGCCATCACAGCAGTAAGGCTATCAGACAGACAAGGTTTGTACAGGAGTTTAATAACTGTATAATATTAAGCCATAACTGGGGAGAGGGGAAGCAGACTAATTTTTGAATCAACAAAGTCTTTAAATGTGTTGAAATTGAAAAGCTTCTGTGAATGGAAGCTACTTACACCAGTTCAACAGGAATTTGAGAAAGCCAGAGGAAGAGAAATTCATAAAGGGTTACTACCTACATAGAAACCATATCTAGCTCAGGAAATCCCAGAGCTTCAAATGTTTGAAGGCTGGGAGAGTATTCAGGAAAGCAAGACATATGTTTACCTTGTTCTTGTAGTTTCTCTTAGGCATTTGCTTTTGACCACTACCAGAAATGGGATACCATGTTAAGTAGACTCTGATCTGACCTAGAACGGATGGTGTTATGGACATACTTTTGGTTTTTAAGAAAAAAATCGTAGACATGGGTTATAGTTTTGGAGTTCTGGGTTTTGTTTGGTTTTTAAAGGTACACATTTTACAGCTGAAAAACATTTTCCAGGTGACGTTTCAGAGAATATGTTTGTCTCTGAATGTATGTGACATTGATAATTCTTCATTCTTTGAAATAAGTTACCTTTTACTCAAGACATACCTACTTAATAAAAAGCTATAGATTTAGTTCAGGAGATACATTAATGAAAGGCATGATATTTTCTAGGGAGGCACTGATACATTCTGTTTACTAACAAGTACTTCAAAGCCTTTAGAATGCATCCTCACCCTAATTTAGCTTGCTCTTTCTCTAGAAAGTTTAGGAGATGAAAGCAAAGCTAATCCGCAATCCATTCACCGTGCTGGTTATACACGCAGCACCAATACAATGCCTTCTTGATTAGAACTGAATCAGGTGCAGAGTGCAAGGAGAAGACATGAATAGAAAATATGTAGATTACTATTGGTTTAGGTAGGAATGGAAGTCCTCTCAAGCCTAATCTATGCAGTGCTATCAGGTGCTAAAATATTCTCTCTGACAGTATAGCAGCAAACAAACAGGGTCCTTATTGTACTGCTCCAGAGTATCTCATATTCACTTGTGATCACACGCTGTTACAAGAGGAATGTAAAACAATAACATCACAGGTCCTGGTGAACACATTCAGAAGATTTACCTGTTGAGAGGACAGAGGACAGGACGTGCTGCAGTGAAAGGCAGGGATGATAGCTCATTTCCTTGTTTTGTCTTCTTTGCAGAAAACAGGACCTTCTGAGGGGCCTGCAGTTGAAGAGACAGTAGCCTCTGTTTATTAAGCTGGGGCTTGATGATGCTAACAGAACTTTAATGCATGACCTGTTTGATCTGTAATTTAGGCTAGCTGAGAGCATAAGCTATTTAATGGTTGCCTTATAACTCCATACAAGCAGAGTGCTACCTGACAAATATGCTGGAGGCCTTCAACTACAGTAAAGTGGAAAAACTGGGACAAAGTCTGTATTCAGTGATATAAGCCATGGGTCTGGCATGAAACCTTTATCACCTTCTGCTTTTGAATTATCTACTTCCTTAAATAGAGTTGCAAGGCGATTTTTTTAAAAAATGTGAAGCCATTCTTGAAGCGCAAAAAAGTAGATGTCTTTGTATTGACTCTGCTCTACCTGAAAAAGTCAGTAGAGAACAATTATGAGAATAATTCCTTTTTAGGAACTGGTAGCTAATGTGAACCTTAAGAGAAATCAGCTGACTCAGACAGTCCACCAGCCTCCAGATATTCCTTTCAGAAGACAAGGAACTGCAGAGTTGGGACACAGACACTTAAGCAATATCTTCATTGCCACAATAATTATTAATATCCTCTAGCTATACTCTTACCAAATCCACTTGAGACTAGATCTAATAGCTTCTGCTGTAGTGCAAAGAGATTAGATAAAAAACTGAATTGTCTTACAAGGAGAGACTGAAAAAAAAGATTGCTTCTCTTTAGGCTGGAGAGGAGAAGGCTAAGGGGAATGTGATCAAGGTCATCACAAAGACAGTGGATAAGGTGCATGTGATGAAGCTGAAATAGTTAACTACCAGTTCTACAGTGGCAGAATGAGAGAAAACTTATTGAAACCATTAGAAATGGTTTAAAAGAGGTAAAATATTTCTTTGCACCGCAGGCAGCAAACTTGGGGAATTTGTTACAGTTGAGGTAGGCAGCAGCAGCAGGTTTGAAAAGGCGTTAGTCAAATTCATAGGAAACAGTTCCATAGATAGGTTCTGAAGGGAACAGGCAGAAACATGCCCCTAGACATCTTTCATGCAGCAAACATGATTGTTGGGGAGCATAAGGGCAAAGCACTAAAGGATGTGTTTGGGCTCCACCAAACAGCATCTCCTGTTGTCCCAATGGAGTCAGACTGGGGACACAGACCATACTCTGACCCTGCAGGACATTTCTCATGTTACGTCATGAGGACTGAATAGGAGATTCTTCAGTCTGTGAATTTTCCTCTCAATCTAATCTACAAGTGTGAGACTTACAGGAAAAAGTTAATGTCCATCAGCCAGCTTTCCTTTTTATGCTACCCTCAGAAGAGGATGCATTCATGCTCAGCCTTAAACACCATAAGGAATTGTGTTGTTTTCAGTCTTGAAGTTTAGCACATGTGTACCTGAAGTACCTGGCATTCAATTCTTCTGCAAAATGGAGAGAACAAAATTCACATTAGAAAAATAACAGATAAAACCAAAATGAATGAACAAAGCAAAAATTCACTAATTGGTTCCTATTACAAGTAGTCCATCACTTCCCTTAATTGATTTCTCTCTCCTTTACTTCCATCTTTGACCTTCACTTATTAAGTCAAATAAAAGCTTGCCCTGTTGTTTCTGTCCTCTCTCTCCTTCTCTTTCATCCTTTCCCTGCTCATACTAACACAGTTACAGGACTAAGGGAATTAAGGTCTTAACCAGAATATGTAGTGTTTTGGAGAACTTCCATAGGATCTCTGAATTTCCGTCAATCAAGAAAGCACAGAGAAATTCTTGCTGTTCTAAGGGCACTTACTGTGGAGCTTGCAATGTGTTTTTGAGATGCTTGCAAGAAAATGCTGTGGGAACTCTGCATACTATTACTAAAATCCAGAACACACAAAGATGGGTTGCCAAGCTCAGCAGCAGCATGGTCTTTATTTGTTTTCACTTTTTGCTTATCCTTTCTATGTTTTAAGGTTACTGATATTTAGTTCGTACTATTAGGGGCTGAGATGTCTCTCAAACATGCCAAATAGGTAATGGATACACCCAGAATCGTGTGTCTGAAAGGAAATAAAAATCAAATACCTTAAATAATGAAAGAAATCCCAATTGCTCACAGCGTATATACATGAAAGAGTTTCCACCTAGACCTCTAAATTAGAGGTAGCATACGGCAAGGTTTGCATCCCTTGTAGAAAAATAAAATCATATTTTTTGTATAAACATTTAATCTGATGTAGGAACAAAAAGATGAAGAAAAAGTAATGATTTCTCACATTGTCTAGCTAAGATCTGCTGACTGATAAAATAAGCAGGAAGGTGGAAGGAAAAGACATGCATGCCTGCTGTTAAAGAAAAGCCTATTTGCACATAATGCTCTGGAGAAATTATTGAACATTTTATCCACCCTGTCACTCTGCCAGGGTCAGTGAGACCTGGGCCAATCTATTCAGTCAGTTCTGGTTATGCAAGTTAAATGGTTTAGTGGTTGCTTTAATTAGGAACTCCATTTTGTTTACAAACTCACAAAAAATGGTAGCAAAGAATGTTTCATGCCCATGCTTACCAACCCCAGTCCTTGGCCTAACCCTTATCCCTCCAAAAGGGGTTTCTTTGCCTCCTTCCAGCCATGCCTGGTAAGTTGCCAGAAACACATTCCAGAATGTAACAAACACAGGTATCGCAGTGTCATGTACACAAAGCATCTCATCTGTGAGAATCCCATGTAGTACAAGAACAAGGAAGGCTAAAACATTATTGGCACTGTAAGGGAAACAACAGGAATTTAAATAAAAGTACAGAAAAAAAAATATTTTCATCTCACTACATCTGTTAACAACATCACTGCAAACGTTTTCATTGTGATATCATTTGGTTCATCACTCTTTTCTCATTCTTATCTCGCAAACATATCCACACCTTCTTCCATGCTGCTCTTTCTAGCAGATAGAATGACCTTCCATAATCCATTGGTCCAGTTTTGCCTTTACCTGACACACGCTCTGGCCAAAAGAACCTTTTTACAACATTGCCTCATCAAAGTTCTGTGTATATTGAAGCCAGGAACTCATCAAACATCTCAAACACTAAGACTTTGAAGAGTTGCGATGAAAGTGGTTTTGTGACCTGAGCGCTCTACCAAGCGAGGCACTTAGCATTACTCCAGGTGACATGATGAAGGGACCAGTTCTGACCAATTAATACCAAGGTCAGCTATGTAATTTTCTAGTTTGCAAACATGCCTAACGAATCAGGAGAATGACCCTCCAAGATGTACTGAAATCCAAAGGAAAATATGACAAAATTTGGGCTACAGCAGGACCAGACATCCTGTTCAGAGAAGTTGTTCTTCTGTGCAGCTTCCTTTCCCCACTTCCTCTTGGCTCCTAGTCCTGTCCTCAGGTCATTAGACCACATCACTTCCCTGCTGTTAGCAGGTTATAAATACTGAGATAGATAGGTACTGACATGATACTGATAACAGTTTGATAGCAACAGATCTAGATTGTCAGCTGCATCACTCGCAGAGTTTTGCTGGGTCCCCCTTGCTGCTAAATACCAGTTGCAAATTTTCATCTTCCTTTCTCTAAGCCTAAAATGTCTTTCCCACGTTAGCATTCAATCAGTCTTGCAATTTTTCCTACATGGCTGAAACATAACACTGCACAAAACACACGAAGGTCTGTCCACAGAAAGTACTTTTTTTTTCTTTTTTTAAAAGTTCATTTTAAAATTAAAAACCCAAACAGTGCAGCACATTTTATCGCTAGGTAAGACAGGATTCTTAAATCAAAGAAGTGCTGATCAATAATGAAGTACCTAACTCTCAGCTTTATTGATTATGTCTACACAGACTTAATTCACAGGTTAACTGTGCTGGCTCCCCAGATATACCTTTTCCAGAACTTAGACATAGCTTGCACATAGTTGAGACTATCTCCCTATCACACTCTTGTTCTCTTAGCTAATTAATACATTCTAAATCCATGTTGGCAAGTCCTAGACAGTTTAGTGATGGTTTAGACAGAGAGAAAAAGTTTTCTCAGTCTGAGCTCAGTTTTCAGCACAGACCACAAAGAAACATGCTCTTGTTGCTGTCACACAGAAGAGCACCAGTGAACTAATGTTGTCTGATGTTCTCAGATCTCCTTGTAAATTCAGTGGAACTATTTAGATTTTTTCCTCAAAACAGAAATTATTCTTTTTTTAAAATGAAAACAATAACAACATCAACAAAGCTTCCATCAATAAATCATAAATTTCAGGAAAAATTTCTGTGTATGGCAAACAGAAAAACGTCAAGGCAGGAACAGAATTCAGAAGACACTGTTTGAACACAGCCTCTTAATTTGCAGAAGTCCAACCAGCAAGATGTCATCCAGCTGACTGAAGAAGTAAAGTTGCAATCTGTGCATTGAAATCAGGCTTTTGGTAAACTCTTTTCAAGTTCTTTTCTACATCTCTATAATAGCCAGTAGGAATGTTGTCATCAGTGTCAGGTATGAGAGAAGATTTCTGTTGTGCAAAAGTCTGTGGGAGTGAAGGATTTAAATGAAGAGGAGGAAAAGTGGGAATTCAGCAGTACATCAGGATATATTTTCACATCTGTGCCAACCAAGGCAATGAGAGAAAGATGAATAAAATTTTCTCCCAGGCCTTAGCCTGAGATCTGGGGGAAGGGCATCTGGAGGGAAACTGCTTCTCTTGGTGTACTGTACAGCTTTCTGGAAGAAGTTTGCTGAAAAATCAGCTGAGGAGAAGGGAAAGAGTAGGAATTTGCAGCCTTACAGACTGCACTCACTACTTAGACATGCTGACTGTGTTGGCTTTACTGCTCCATCACATTTTTGAGACCATAGGTATGACAGAAGTTTCTGCCACATGCAACTTTACCTCAGCACCTACATTTCCACCTTTCACAAGCAGCATTCAGCACCACAACTGTAATAACTTAAGAGGCACAGTAAAGAAGGCCAACTCTACAGGTAAAGACACCTGGGTTCTGGTTTAACTCTAAATGAGTACGATCATTAAAAAAATCCCCAAATTACCGAAAATCTTGAAAATCTCAGAGACTGGCTGTGTTAAGGGTCAACAAATAAATACCTGAGCCAGTAGTACGTGATCAGTTTTCAGGATTGTCCTGTACCAGCAAGGAGCTCTTTTCACACATCTTGTAATGGCTTTGCAAAGCTTGGTTCAGGATTTCTCCAGTGCTGTCAGGGAGAGAAGAGTCCTGTCTGGCAACTCTCCATGCATCACCTTCTGTCCCCCCATAACTCACACCTTAGCAATATTAGGCATATTGAGCTGTTACATGAACACTGTTCATCCCTTCCAGGTGGTGATCTAAATGATTTTTAAGATATCAAGTAAATTATAGATGTAATTTCAGAAACTGCTCAAGTTTAAAAATAGATGTTGAAAAAAGTCTGTAAGATCATGAGCCTTGCTGTTACTCTTACACACTTATAGATTAAACGACTTATCTTTTTTCCTGGAGGTGGGGCAAGGCATCTATTCCCAAAAGGCATTTCCCTCCTAAGGGTAAGGGAATTCCTTAGATGTTACACTTGATGAGTGGAAGAAACTGGACAGAAAGCTGCACAGGCCAGGGACTGGCAGTCCAGTGGAGAATGGGGAGAGCTAATTGTGAGAAGTAATAGCTATGGCTCCCCAAGGAGAGCAAAAGATGGAGGGGAAAAGAAGGGAGGGCAAGTAAAGCCCATCTCAGATTAAGATCTTTTTCCCTCTTTCTTCTGGTTGGCTGCAGCTGGGTCTCACCCACTCTCTGTCTTAAAACTGTCAGCAAGCCAAAGCCTGGCACAACGGCCAAGTAATTACTGATGACATGTGTGCAGGATTTTTCCAGATTGGCTTTCCTGCCTTTCTGCAAGAAAAATAAACCAAAAGCTGTACCCCAACAAACATGACAGGAAAAATAACAATACTTGTATGGGACTGATACTGGAAATGTCCTGCTCCTCCAGCTGCAGCCTGGAGAGAACTACTACCACCCTCGCCCTCCATCATCTCAGCAAGGAAAGATTGAAGGCAGGATGGGAGAAGGGTTCTTTCCAAAGGTCAGCACATCTCTTTCAGTCAAAGTTCAATGCCACACAAGAACAGGGAGAAGGCAGCAATACAGAAGTCACTTGGCATAGCAATAACCGAGACAGACGTAGCACTGCTTGTGTTTGGTTTACTGGTAAATAAAAGAACAGTATTGTTGAGTCCTCTCCTCTGCATTAAACCTGAGTTACATGACTCACTCTGCCATCTTTTAAAGGCTAATGAACTCATGTCATGCAAGTGGGTCCCCTCCAATGAGGATTTTACAAGTCTTTCTCAACCACCAAGCTCTTCACTTTAACATGGGAAGATCAAATCTAAAATTCCCCTCCACACTGCATGACTGGTCTTAATGGTTTGTACAGATCTATCCTGAAAATGTTACCTTCTGGTCTATGTAATATGTTTTCTTATTCCGTCTCTCAAAATTAGGACCAGACATCCCATTCCCTGAAGGGAAATCTATGCATGCAATTGGGATATGATTTACCACAGGTAAATTAACTAACTGATGGGACATAACGAAGAAAAAACCCAAACATTTAAGGACTACAAAAGCTGAGAATGTGAAAAAAATAAAGATTTTACACTAAAAAGGGTAATGACGATTGTTCCAGTTAATGATAATTCTACAAAACTTTCTATTCTAAATCCCTGTTTTCATACACTTTTCACTAGAAAGCATTACCATTTTCAGGATAGTTTTTTTTTTTTTTTCATTCTATTCAAAAGTGAACTTCTTCCTTGATATTTTTGCTGTTAATCACTTCAACTATGTTACAGTCCTGCAAGAATAAAAAATCCTATTGAAAGAAAAAAATCTGTCTAGCTAGGCCTATGAGGTTAATTCAAAAAATCCTGCATTTGGAAGCCTCAGATGTGGGGTATAGTCCTCCAAATGAGACCAACTAGCCAAAGTACCTATGATAATCAGTGGGATATATCCTCTCAAAAAAACCCAAAAAAACCCCCAACAAAAAACCCCAAACAAACAAATAAACAAAAAAAATCAAAAAACTAAAGCCAAACAAACCCACACCCAAACATGATAAAACTCTATAATAATTTAAATTTCCTTGAAAAACTGATGCAAAATCTGGCCTTGTTCCTACAGAAGCAAGGTATCAAAATAGCATGCTTTAAGATGATTTAAACTAACCCATTGTCCTTCACACCACAACAGAACAGAACACACACAGCTACTGTTCCTCCTCTGAAGGATAATAACTTCCTGCTGAGGGATGTTGACTCCTCTAAATGTGTTAACTCATTCACTTTCAGTCACATTCCTGTATCTGTTAGCAACTCACCAGAAGGTGCTATCTGTGGAGCACTGGTATTTACCCAGCTCTGCTCCCCTGAAATCTTACCCCTGTCTTTCTCCTAGTTCAAGTCCTTGACTCATGCTCCTGGTGGATGGGACTGCTCTCCTACTAGGGGCAATTGTTTCTACTAAGAGACAGGTAAGATGTTCTTGAGACAGTTTCTGAACCACTACAGTCTGTCCAAAAATTTTTTAGTGACAAATCATAAACCAGTACTCAGTATGTGACTAGTGACAGACATAATCTGTATATGGCCTTGTAGCAGGACAGTGCTTATATGGCAAAAAAGGACAGTTCTGTGAGATAAGCATTGCAACATCAAAAGGAGAAGATAACTAAATGCTGTGCCCATGAAAATATTCTGCCTTCCTTATTTTTTTCTTTATAAAGTATATTCAACATGACACTTCATGCAGCATTATAAAAACATGAGCAGAAACTTAAGAAAAGAAATTGCAGAAGCAAACCTTTATGTAAGACATATCGGTGATGCTCATGAACAAGTTTGGACCTTCTTCCTCTCACTCTTATTTCTGAGTACTTAGACACATGCAAAGTTGCCTATGAAAGAAAGAAGTCCTTTCAGTAAAGTCATTAAAAAATTAAACCACTCTTCAGAGTATTTGGATAGATCCTAAATAGAGAGTGCATCTATAAAATACCAATAGCAGACCAGTCACAATCTGCCCCACAGCTACTTACAAAATCCCTGAATTTTACCCATTTACATTACCCTCTCTTTTGCTCTGTGATCCAACATGCCAAGTGTGTTTCTTGCCAGGTAGTCCAACAAGCCCAGTTCCTTGCATTGGAAAAGAAGCTATCCTGGCACTTGGCAAAAGACAGGTATTGTAGATATGCTTGTGTGCACAGTGTCAAGGGTATGCACTTGTTGTAGTGTATATATGTCTTTTATCTTTAGTTCAAGTTCTAGACATCATACTTCAAATGTCCAGTGTAATCCGTAATGTGTCAACCAAGGTAGCAATAACTATCATCCCTCTTCAGTACATCTGCTCTGACAAGTGGATCTAGGTATCCTAGGACAAGGGTATCTAGGCTGTGAGTTTGCTTATTTTCACACTGCTCTCCTAACAACATCTAAAAGCTGTTCCACTGGCCCATATGTGACTAAATAGGCAGAATTTGGCTTTTGATACTTCAACTCTGCAGATAGTTAATGCTTTTCTATGTGGATGGTTTCTTTTTTGACATGCTTCTTATTTCTCACTGCCATTTCTTGCAAGAAAGAAAATGTGGCTAAGGAGAGATATACAGGAATTCGCCCTTAGTAAAATAAATCTCAGACTCTTTAATCCAGCCACAACGTACCATTGCACTCCCACTGAGTGTAGAGGTACCAGGATGCAAGGACTGTATCTGCAATATAATAAGCAGATGTAGATGATTTCTGTAGGGTAACATGAAAGAACCGAAAAATACATAAATAAATATACTGAGGAGTGTGTATGGCAGGCCTGCATTCTCAAAGTTGTGTTTGCTTCTTAATCATTTGTTTTACTCACGTCAGAAGCTTCCCAAAGTGTTCCCTCTTTACTAACATCACATCTATTTCCATGAGCTCTCTTCACTTGAACTGCAGCACTCTCTGTCATTAGATTATATGAAATACAATTTTATAAGATTACATGAAGCAGAAGATACAGAAACTTCACTTGAAATTCTATTATGGTGAAAAGATTCAAATACTGAAGGGTTGTTTCTTTTTCCTCTCTCTCTTTCTCCCCACCCTTCCAATCCTCATTTTCCCCTATTTTCTAGGACTTGCAAGTTAGGTTTCAGGGTGTTAATAAAGTACGGAGCAGAATTTTGGAAGGTGTCCAGCTCTTCACCCCACCCAGATGAATACCTGGAAGCACACTGTTAATATGGCTATCCTGCCAGACCAAAATCGAGTTTGGCCTCGACTGGAACAAATGTTGAAAGGATGCCCTCTGAAACAGGTAACCACAGGACTGACACAGCAATACTTTGTTTACAGTTTTATAGCTCTCCGGTAAATAATTTTCATTTTACTCTACGAATCCTTTTGTGATAGGACCAGACTTTGCAAGCAAGTCCTAATGTTGTCTGTTTTCAGTGTACTTTATCTTACTGTTTTATAAACCAATCTGACATTTCAGTAAAACATAGGAATTGACCAAGTTTAGGGTGTAGGATTTTGCAGGACTATCTAGTATCAGCTAGTATCAGCTATGCTGCCCGATATCTGGCTAAACAATATAAAGTGGTTTTCTTTGTGTGTCAGTGCTAGAAGTGGCTGAGGATTTTGTAGAGCATAAAAGGCTTCATGTGCATTGTTTCTACTTCAAAAAGCTTTCACCAAACCTGGGGCAGGCACCCAGTGGAACTCTCCAGCCACTTCAACACATCAATTTAGAGCTGGGGATGCTAGTGCTTGCTTGGATCCTTGGCTCTAGCTCCAATAAGCTGCAGTGGAGGACTCTCTACTTCTGAGGTCTGAGGTCTGGGTACAGCACCTGCAACAGTACAGCACATTATTTATGCCAGAGGCACCTCCAAAATCCCTGGCTCCAAAACCCCTGTTTCAAGGCTTTCTGGTCTTGTACCATGAAGTGAAGAGGCTGAGATGACAGATTCCCCATCAGCTGCTATTGGCCTCAATGGATCTGCAATCAGACCAATAGTTTCTGGGTGTTCCACCTTACTTAAAGCCCCTCCCTTCCTCCAGGATCCCACACATCCTCAGGAAAGCTGCATGATGGTCATGGCTGAGTGGTAGGAGGGAGGTGGCAGGAAGCAAGGAGGGTTTTCATGTCAAGGTGCCTTCCCTGTCAACATACTGTGCTGTGATGTTGTTTGAAACATGATTCAGCTGGAAACTACATCAAAGAAGACTCACAAACAGGCAGGAAAAATCAGCCCAAAGTGAGCATCGGTGCTAACTCAACAGCTTATTTTCCAGTGCAATCTGACCCTCACCTGGACTCCTCCTCACAACTGAGAAACCACTGTAACTTTTGTGCCCTCACACAGCAATGCCAGGGGCAATGCTGGACCCTGCTCTCACAGCTGGGTAAAAGCCCATCCTTCCTTCCCATCCCTCACCTCATTACTTTCCCCTGCTGTCTGAATCAGAGCACAGAGCCCTTCTCCTTCAGGGTGGTAGGGTTGGCTGGTTTGTTCTCTGTGACAGACAGGGTTATATGTCTGGAGACGAAGTTCCTGTCAGGTCTTTCTCTGTGACAGCTGGCTCTGCAGAGCCCCTGCCATCAGCTTCCATGAGTCTAGCATGGAGTCTGACTGTATTGATTTAGTAGTCCATTGTTGTGTGGGAAAAGTGCTTAGTGGTAAATACCAGAGCATGACCAATAGCTCACAACCTCCAGAGTCTGTGTTAGAGCTCCAGTGCCAGGCCCTGGGCTCCAGAAACTCTGCAGTAACACCACTCTGAACAGGGCTTTTGGTTGGTGAAGTGAATGGATCAAAGCAGGAAGCATCAGAAGTAGGCCAAGGACACACACTTTGCCTGCCCCAAGTATCTGATGAAATGTCATAAACCATTTCATAATAACACATTGAGACTCTTTGAAAACTTGGGAGTTCAAAGGCATTATTCTGATTTAATGTATATGATTTTTGCACTGATTTCAGTGCAATTGCTCCTGATTTTTAGAACTGTGAGCTCACGCTCCTGCTCTTTAATTTTTAAAATGCCAACATTGTGCTGTCACCAACCCCAAGCCTGGAAATATTGGCAGATCATGACAAATGTGTCACATCCTCCTTCCCCTTTCTGAAACCTACTCCCTGCTACCCACTAATACTCCCTACTATGGCACAAGTAAGTCGTGAGCAGCGTGATATATTCTTGTAAAACAAAATAGATGAGGTTTAAAGAACATAAACAGCAACTTACTAACCCAGTCCATCATACGATCCCAGGCTCCAAACAAAAGGGCAAGGGTGGGGCCCACAGACCAGTCCAAGTGTCGGGTGGGTCCATGTTTTACGAAAGATAAGAACATATTCTATTAAAAAAAGTCTTTTGTACTGTTGCTCTTTGCGACCCTGAAGGGGGAAAAAATTATCTTTGTGCACAGACCGCAGTGGTGTGGGCTGGTGCACGCACATCCACATGCCCTTGCAGTGGTGTTGCCAGGCATTGGGGACGTGTATGTAATTCACAAGTCAGCACTGCCAAGGGAATGTCGATGGAAGCTCCATCACTCAATGGCAGCATAGCAACAGATTTACCCCATGGTATATTTTTATCTTACTGGGTTTTTTTTCAACCTCTTTCTTTGGTTATTATTGTAAATGACAGTTCTGTGATGCTGCTTTTTCCTAATACCAGGATTTACAAGGACTGGGCACATGTGGATATCCAGCATAATGATTCTAGCATCAAGAAAATATGTAAGTCTTTTTCTTTACGACATCACTATTGAAATGGCCTACTCATGGTCCTGATCCACAGTGAGTCTGTTTTATGTGGGCCTTGAGAGGGCCTCAAATGCAGGGTGTCCCACACTACTCTAAGCCAGCAGTCTTTACTGTAATGTTGTGCTTGCTGTTGCTGAAACATTGTGAAAGTTAATTTCTTTAAAGTTCAGGGAAATGTTCAGGTTTCGTTTCAGTCCCTAAAGAGACAAATTTAAAATACTGATCTCCATCTGGGTTCAGATTCCTCATGTATTTTTTGACTGCTCAGATGCAAGAGTCTGGGATTAGTCCATCTAAGGAATCATCACAAAACAAGTAATATTACTGAAAGAGAAGGGAATTAACATACTCCTATAAGATCAAAAGAACAAATAAGTTCCTTTTGTCTTTTTTCTTGATCAGAGAGGTTGAAAATTTATGTTATTGACTTTCTGTAATCCATGTAACTCTCGGCAATTAAACCAGGGATTTTACTTCAACCAGAAGTTTATTTCTTTCAGGAGGGGTTAATTATACCTAAACAAAATGTGTGTTTTTTAGGAAGTGACTTTAAGTGCTTAGGAAGGCACGTTTGCCTGTTTATGCTAAAGAAAGTCAGTCCATCAAATTTAATGACAAGAAATATTGTCCCTAAGAGAAGCTCTGTAATTACCCATCTATCCCTTTCTATTCTTTGTAATTATTCAATTGTAATTATCTCCATCCTGCCTGATGTTTTTCTAAATCCTGCATGAATATAAAGTAAAGCAACAGTCAGATAAATCATGATAGTTCTTTAAATTTCTGAAAGGGTTTCTACAGTCAGTGAGAGGATGGTGTGGAAGGGGTTACACTTTGTGTTCAAGTTCCTCTTTTTGTCCCCAAGGAGAGGAAAGAAGCAGAATACCTCCAGATGCTAATGAAACATGGAAACAATTTGTGTACAAGCAGAAAACCGTGGTTTGTCATCTCTCACTGCCAATAATAATACTTTATTTCCTATTTGTACTGTATAATGTTCAGGATGAAAAACAAGTGATATTACTTCATAATTCCCACAGATGTCATTTCATAGGTAGTGTGGCCATCTCCCTTGATCTCCTTCACGCAAACTTCAGTAATTGTGGCTTCTTTGAGGAATCATATTTACAAATTAAGCTATTATAAACCCACTTAGAGCCCTTCATATGGAAAGTAAATCCAGTTAAAACTCCTTTGCTGATAGTATTTGAAGCCTTTTATTTGTCCAAAACCAGAGAAGGTGCGGGCACTGCACAGGGTAGGTAGCGTGTGAGGTTGATTACAGATCAGCACTGATTATCACCAACAATTTCCTCAAGAAAGAACTAGTGTCAAAGCCAGTCCAAACTTAACTAAGATGCAGCCTCATTGCATTCATGGAAATTCCCCTCTATTTTCACTAGGTCTGGAAGTGTCCAGGGAAGCAGTCGAAACTGCCTTCCAGAACAATGCACAGGGACGAAACATTTAGACCCCCTGCAAATGACCACTGGGATAATTATAGCAGGTGTCAAAATCCCTAAGAATAGCTGAGAAACAGGACCTTCCAACCCGCCTGTGGTGTCAGATCAACAGAGATAAAACAACAAACGAGGTCCCAGTGGGTCTCCCCAGGCAGCGCAGGCAGTGAGCTGAGCTTGTCGGCAGGGCTCAGCCTCTCCCTGGGAGCTTGTTTACTGCTCCCTTTGGAGCAAACCTCCCTGCTGGTGTCATACATCCCCTCGCCGGACACAGCAGTTTGAAGGCCTGCTCTACAGCTCAGGAATGCAACCTAAGGCCAACAGCTTTCCTGTAACGTGCTTCCAGATGTTGGAGCAGCGGACACTTGGTCCACTGTACGCAGCGACTGTGTATTCAACGACTACCTCGGCCTATTAGCATTTTAAAGTTTTCATGAGGCACTTTCAAGGGTTTGCTACTCTGTTATATAGCCAGTTTCAAACTCACAGAAAACTGGAAAACTGCTACAGACAATACCTCCTGGCTTGGCTGATCAGCAATGAGTAGAACCTGGAACATGTCCTGGTCTAGTGGGAGGTGTCCCTCCCCATGGTAGATAGACTGGAACTTTAAGATCTCTTCCCCAAACCATTCTATTATTCTACAACCCCTGATGCTGTCTGCTGGGGGCCTCATCTGCACCTAAAGCTTCAGGTCACATACTGGCAGTGCCTGTATGTGTATGCCATTTTTTCAGAATGATAATGATGGGACACCAACCAGTAATTACTGGAAATACTGTCCAGACCTGCCAGGTTTTAAAAAAATAGCTAAGCATCATGCCATGTAATAAATGCAGTCAAGTTAAAAAAAAAAAAGGAGATGCAGCCTCAACTCTGTCATGGTTCTCTGTGCCTTTTGCATGCAGGTGCCATCAGACATGAGCACAGTGCACTAACCTGTGCTGAGCTGTCAGGCTAAAGGCAGTCCCACCCTGGTGGCCTGGGCTTCAGCTCAGACTGGTGCAGGTACAGGCTGGATGGCTCACAGCATATGCTGGGTCCCTGGTGGCAAGTTCTGAGTGGAAATACAGCTATTTCCTAACCTTCAGATAGTCCAGGATTTAAATTATGTGAGAGTGACACTGCTTAGTCATAACTATACAAAGTCAAGCAGAGGGAGCTCCGTCTGTTTCTCCCTTCCACAGTCACCATAGCAATACTACTTTAGCACTTTTAGTAAATACAGGCTTTGGAGACAGAGTTAGGGAAGCCAACTTGGTAACAAAGGATGCTTCAGACAAGAACTCCTTATTGCTAACTCCTTGCTGCTTAAACAGGGAGATAACCATTCCATAAAATGCCTAGAAAATCACAAGGCACTGTGATGTTGAAAGTTTCTCTTTTATTCACAGAATCGCAGGATAGGTTGGGTTACAAGGGACTTTTAGTGGCCAGCTAGTTCAACCCCTCTGCCATGGGCAGGGACACCTTCAACTAGATCAGAATCCAAGCACCTTATAGTACAGATTTAACAGTCACCAATCACCAGCAGTAAATACATATCCAAAAGTAGTATTAAGTGTATTCATCACACCAAAGCCCCCTGCTGTATGTGTCTTGCCCTCATTAAGCTCTGGTGCTGTTCTGATCATATCTACAGAAGTTATCCAGTATGAGAGAAAGCTCCAAGGGCAAATCCAGCCTTTGCGGACCCATACAGGGCTAGATACTATGGAAATGAATTGCTAACACTGCTAACCAGCTCCATTGTTTAGAGCAGCGCCCTCTCAGACTTCAGCAATAATTCAACAGTGAAATAAACAGTTCTGATCAGATAGCCAAGGAAATTAGATAAAGAGCACAATAGCTGTGAAGATAGGAATATTTCATGAAGAGTCATATATCAGTTTATTCCTGATTTAAGTCCTTTTTGATTACTCTTTGTTTATACCTCACATCTGCATGACAAGTCAGAAAGAAAGGCAAAAATCTTTTCAAATAGAATCTGTTTCCCTCCCGAGATGACGTGCATGCTAGCTTCATGACTTAAAGCTCGGCCATCTCCTTGTGACTCTTTCATGTTACTTACTTTGAAATAATTACTGCGTTTCAGGACATAGCAATTTCCTCAAAGCTAGTTTTTATATTTTAGTGTGCTCCCGGGATACTAAACTATTCAAAAGTGCTCTTTTCCTCTGCGTCTGTTCCCACAGAAGTCCAAGGCAACTCCTCTAAATCTCAGGACAACATCTTTGAAATTTTTCTCCCCCTACCGCTTTGAAATAAGCAGGTTAAATCGAAGATTATCAGTTATTTTATATCTTCACATGCTTATTTCTTTAAAAAGAAGTCATTTAATAAAAAAAAAAAAAAACACCAAAACCCAAAAAACCAAAAACAACAACAACAACAAAACAAACAAACAAGACAAAACCACATACTAAGAAACCCCAACAATTGGGGATATAATGAGATTAATGGGATCATCACATTGTTTTAATAGTGTACTTTCTAAAAGTGTTACTGAAGGGGCCAAACACGGTTTTTCTGGATGAAAGAAGCTGCAGGCAGTGGGAGTAAGTATTCAGTGCTGGGAAAGAAGTAATCTCAAAGTAAGCTCCATCCTTGCTAAATGGGGCTACTGTGGAATTCAGGATACGCCATGCACACAGCTGGCTATAAAACTCTTCAGATCATCCAGCTCTGACTCTCCCCTAGAGCAAACAATTCTCTTTGCATTTCTTGTTGCTCTTATCAAAGGCAAATAACCTGGGTATTTCATAGTACTCTAGGGTTTTTTGAGGATATTCTTAAAATACCTGGTCAAGCCAAAGGACCCCATTCCAGGGAGGAGAGGCTGTTCTCTTTATTAGTTTGGGGGGCTACTTTCAAGTTAGCACATTGTGAAAGGTATCTTTTCTTCAGATAGTTTTGAGAGGTAGGTTGATATCAAGCTAAAACATACCTATCTAGGTTTTATAACCATCATAAATAACTTCAGTATCTGATTTGTTATCATAAATTCAATATTTAATAATTACAAATTACTAAATTTAACGAAAGAGATGAAAAAAAGGCACCTTTGACTGATGATGCTGAACTACTGATTTTCCTTTGCCTTTTTATGGACATGTTATGCAGCTGATGGCCAGGTATTCCAACCCAGTGTTCTGCTTTCAGCTTGTCACTATGTGTCTTAGCAAGCTATGTTTTGAATATCACAAATAATACCTACCATTGAATAAAAAGCCAAACACCTTAAAAGTTTTAGTTTAAAAACAGAAGTCTAAGAAACTTTCAAAGTTATCCTCTCCATCTCTGACTTGTGGATGAGGATTTCACTATCTCAGCTTCAAACATGTGGTGTTTATTCCTGCTCAGAGCATCTTACCCTGAGTTCTCTTGATCTGAGGACTTACTACCTGCAGCATTCTTATAACCAATACTATATTTTAATCACCATTAATTATTCTGAACACTAATTTACCTTCAGTAAAGTATTTTTAGGGAAATTACCTTACTTTTCCCCCCACAATTGTTCTACAGTCTACAGGAAGGACAATTTGCTTGCAGATAGGAGAACTTCATGATGGAAGTGGTTTAGGCTTTTCTGAGGTGATGAGCAAGTCTTAAGCATTGCATAGAAGTCCCAAAAATGTCCTCAGACTTTGGCAGACTCTTTTCTCTCCAGTTCTCCAAGAGTAGATTCTCTTCCTCCTCCTCTTTTACGAGTTGTAAACTATGAAGAAGTAGCAAATATCAAGCTTGTGCTGAATTGTCTTTTCCAATCACAATGATAAATAAGTTGATAATAAACTCTCTTTTTTTGTTCCAATATAAATGTAAATTAGTTAACTTTAGTAAAGTTTTTTTTAAATACATCACTGTAACCAAGCTAAAGATTTGACTCCATTTCTTGATGACATAACAACACGAAAAGAGAACACCTTAATGTGAAAAATCTGGAAAACCCACAGTATTTCTGCTCAGATATAGTAAATGCAAAATACTTTATAAAAGTACTTAAAGTACTGCTTGAGCATAAGGGTGAAAGTCACAGGCTTTATTTCTCATTCATGCAGGAGCAGCAGAAATCAGAATCTAATTTGTTGTGCTTACTAGCAAAGGGATAAGTAACTACCGTTACTTCAGCAGCAACTGCAAATACAGTTTCTCCAAATTGCATGGCAAAGTTTTGCAGATGAAAATAAGATCTAAAGATAGTTTTAGATGAAAAGTGTGAACATTTAACAGTGATTAATATTTTTAATTTTTTACAAGTTGCTATAACTAGATACAAGAAAGTTTTGAATATATTTTGCAAACACTTCACTACAGCCAAATCCTGCAGTTCTTACTTGGGCAAGCTATTGCAGTTGGGATAATAGGATTAATTTCTCAAATTCATGCACCAGAACTAGGCTCCAAATGCATTTAGGGTTTGGAGCACAAAAGCCTTCACAATGATGTTTATTCTTTTAAAAAACCCTCAGCGTATCAACAGGAACGCAGAGCATATCGTGGGTTGCATCATTAACTTCAGTTTCAGGAATTACTAAAATCCCCTAAGCTACAATTTGTCATGAATCTCATTCTTGGGAAATCCTTTAAAGGAACTGTTAAAGTAATTAAGCTAGTGTCCTCGATTTAATCTTTAAGGCTGCCTAGCCAACATTGAGTCACTGTAGTCTTCTAGGTCAGACAGGAAAAGAATTGACGTCATTGCAAAACGCCACTGCGTAAGTGTCCCTGAAAAAAATGGCAGCCAAGTGTACACAGTTGGATAATCAGATGCTGTGAATAACAGGCTGCTCAACAGGTGAGCTTAGGGAATTTGGCACTCCAGAGCTGAACCAAGTGTGTCCTTTTGAGGATGATAAAAGATCCGCAATACACTTTCTCTGACATAACATATTTAGCAAACTTATCAAGATGTTTCCTCTGTCCAGAAAGTCAACCAGCCTATTAGGAATGATAATTTGGCACACAATATGCTCGAGGGACAAATACGATAAGGGATGTTTCATACAAAGGGGCTTCCACTACTAGCCAGTTATGTCAATCTGCAGCTAAAAACAGAGCAGCATAAAAATAAACTTTAACTCTTCACCCTGAGCAATTAAGCTGTTTTCTGACAAAATAAGCACAGCTTAAAGAGGCACCAGGAAAGATAGCTACAGCTCTGCTGCAACGCTTACTCTTGAAAAGTCAAAACCAAGCATTTAAGCAGGGCACTGCATTCTAGACATTTTCCCATTCAACATTTAACATCTCCAAATTTCAGATTAACAGAAGCAGAGCCACACAGTTCAAACAGAGGCCTCAGTTTTCTCAAAACCTGAAGACCCTTCAGACCTGAACTATTCCCGTTAAGACTCATTTTTAGAAAAGTCACAAACAGGAAGTGCATGTGCTGTTGTCCACAGGCAAATGGAGGGAGAATAAAGCCATGTTTAGGCACACACTAACCTTGAACCTTGTCCCAGTGACTTGTACCTGCCCCAACACTAATAAGAAGGCTCTCTTCATGACTAGCAAAAGCTCACATCCTTGCAGTGATTTGAATGAATCAGAAATACATCTAGCTCTGGTGGTCCAAAATCCTTACCTTAGTCCCCAGTATAGTCTCATTGCAGCTCAGAAATCCTTCCTTAAAGCAGAAATTAAAAGAACACATATTTGTTCTTTAAATATAGCAGTGGTTCTGCTGTTCACTTTATCTCTAAGAGCTTTATCTACTTTAACTATAAAGCTACCAATGTTGGAGTTATCCTAAACCTAAGCCCTATCCTAACTCCTAAGCCCAAACCCAACCCAAAGCCCACGTAACTCATGGCTATCACAAAGTTCTTCAATTTGTTGTCCATCCCAGTGCTTCCTGCAAGACCAATGATACAGTATCCAGTAACAATCTCAATTATTCTTTCTTCTTTTACAGACAATTTAAACTAACAATAATTTAATGGTAACCCTATCAAATCTCTCCACTACAAGAAAACTTCCTCTGTCAGTATGTAGAGGAGTTGTGACTCTAGCAGGACCTAGCACAAACACACACCTTCCATTGAGAGAAACTTCACCCAGCCCTAGCTTGAAATCAAAATTTCAAAATTTTATACTTTAAAACTTGCCCTAAAATATTCTCACTTGTCAGACTGAACTTTTGCCCTAGCACTGCAGGGCTTTTGGGACCCAGCAGTGAACTGTCTTCACCTTTGTGCCACTCAGGGCTAAGACATAATCGTAGCTGAGTGCCTCTTTGTAGCTTGCAGTAAAAACAGTGATACAAAAAACATACTTCAAAGCATGCTAACTCTGCCATCATCTTTATAACCAGGCTACAGTCACACCCTGAAGTTAGAGAATGTGTTCAGGACAGAGTTGATTTTATTAATGGACATGCAGAGTTACAGTAGCATGAAAACTAAGCCAAAAAAGGTGAATAAATGCTGAGTTCTGGCACAAACAAAAGTTTGTTGTGTTGTACCTTACCGTACAGGTAGAGTTGGGCACAACAGGAGATGAAAAGATTGCTTTATCACTGAATTTTACAATACCTGGAGGTCTATGATGAAGGCAGGCATTCAGAGAGATGCCTGAAGTGGATAAGATGCAGACTGGTGTTGAAACAACCAGCACTGACAGGGTTGGGCTTAATGGGCTATAAAACTGGGGTTAGAACTGGCTGAAGCAGAAGGCAACGTGCAAAGCCCAGCAAAGGCTGAAAGCAGTAGCAAAAAACTTCAAACGCTTTAATGTGGAGTGTGCCAATCAAGCCTAAGTTAAGCATAGCATTGAAGAGGGATTCCAAATTTCAGACAGTAAGAATTAAAAAGCTAAAGAGATTGCAGGATCCTGCAGGGACAAGCTATGATCACCTTCAAGCAGTGACTAAATGCAAAGATGGCTTGAGTTTCTGGTTTATGACAATGACAAAATAGTTATATACAAATATAAAGCTACTCAGACTATGTTTACTGTTAGGGCTGAGATAGCAGATTTACCTAGCGTCCCACATAGATTTCCACAATTCACTGTCTGAACTTGTAATTAGAAACCCTGTAGCTTTTAAAGGATGCAGAAAGAAACTAGCAAACAAATTAAAATCAAATAATCAAATAATCAAAAAATCATACATTTAGTATTAGGTTGATTATCTTAGTTGTACAATCCTGGCCCCTACTCCTCACTCCAGTACTTTTATTGTGCCACAGAGATTTCCAGTAGTCACAAAATTAACTACGGTGTAATTAATGCTGGTCTCTAACTCTTTCCCAAGTTCTGCAGGTTTTGAGAGATCCAACAATAAAGACAGTTCTGCCTTGTCCCCTACCCTGAGGGAAAATGCCTTCCCCAGACAAAATGCTCGCCTTGTCCATACAACAGTAACTCACAGTACTAGCAAGAACCCAGTTGCTTCTGCCTGCCCTAGCCCTTATCCCCATAATGCCAGTCTTGCTCTTCATTCCCCAGTGTAGAAGCAGTCCTCAAAGTGGGATACAGTTTCTTATGAGGAGGACTGAATAAAACCACAGACTGAACAATTCCACCTTAATTTTGCCTCTCCACTAATTTCCACATTTAGTTTCCTTCCCCTCCTTTCTGGCTCCACAGAGTTTTCCTTTTTTTCCTACTCTTCAGTATTCTCATCAGACAATGCTGATGCAGTGTGCACAGTGGAGTACCAGGTGAGTTAGGACAGAGGATGCTTCACTAAGTGTTTTTGGCAGCAACGGATTTATTCCTTCCTTCGTGTTTCCCTTTCCTCACCTCTGCTTTCCAGATGTTGGGAAATTGTAGGGCAGCAGCTGTCCCAGCCCCATGGGGCCAGCGATTTGCCCAGGGGATGCTCAGGGTCATCAGGACAGTCAAAACATCAAGACACATGCTCATATGTCATGTTTCCATGGGAAGGATGACTCCTTTTAACATTTTTGGCATAAGCAAGGATCTCAGCAACCAGAGGTGCTCGGTGCCAAATCTGGCAGTTCTGGTGCTTCAGTGGCTGCAGGCACCAGGGGAGGCAGGCAGGCAGGCTGGGGGCTCTGAGCTGACCTGGTCCCCAGAGAAGTATAGAACTGGTTATCAGTTAAGTCTGCGTGTCCCCACCATGCTACAGTGTGGAGCTTCAGGGAGAGGGTACGAAGTTTCTGGAGCTGGAGGTACTTGGATTTTTCAGCAGTGGAAGGCAGTCCTGGGTACAAGAAAGACTGGATGTACAGAAGCAGTATCCACAAGCTGTCACACAGAGAAATGCAGAGACTACAGTTGGAAAGGTGGAGGAGTGTGCCAAACTATACAACAGAAGTGACAACTTAGTTTGGAAAGTTTGCATTTCTCTGTTAGGAAATATTCTTGACTGGGGGACAATGAAGAACATAAGTGATTGACACTGGGGTTTCTGATCCACCACAGATGTCTTGTGCGATCATGGACAGGTTTCCCTGTGCTGCACGTACACAGCAGCTACCCTAAAGGATACAGGAGAACCACCTTTACTTTCTAAAGAGGTGTGAGGTAATTAACAGAAGACTGCAAGGTATAGCCAATCCTATTTATTTCAGTTTATGAGAACTATCCCTAAAAAACAACGTACACTTATATCAGAGCTTTTAACCAAAGAACTCCCCAAAGCTTTTGCAGTTTGGGTAAAGAAGTGATTTGAAACACTTAAGGTTTGATTTCAAATATGACAGCTGAAAAACAATAAGTCATAAAGTATATGAAATATGTGTCTAGTGATATTCCTCAGTACTTCCAAGTGATTCTTTTACAACACAGATCTCTGATAAGTTGTTGTTTATGTGAACTTGGGCTCTGATAATCCAAACATACTTTTTTCCAGTTGCCTTTAATATCCACTGCAGGGTGAAAGCATTGTAAAACCCAGGAACAGTGAGTTCTGGCCCTCTCTTTTCCAGTTTACACCAGGAGACTGGAAGGCAAAGATGGGTATAGTGATAATAAAGGCATCCCTATGAGAAGGTGCCACGAAGCTGGTGAAGCCTTGCACAGAGAGTGGCTGAGATTTATGCTCAAAGCCTCAGTAACTCTCCTCTAAGGAGACCTTTAGGAAAGCAGGTCTGAAAACACTGTGTAAACAGAGCAAACAAAAGACAAATTCTAATGCAGCTAACTTAGTCTCTAAAAATAAACAAACATTAGCCCTTGGCCTCATTCTTAACTAATGAAGTGGTGTTCCTCCTACAAATAGGTAAAAATTATATTAAAGATGCATGAGTATTTAGCAGGAAAGATGTTCTAATTTTCAAGAATAGTCTACTAGACTTGGAAAAAGAGGCTGTCAGAGTCCAAAGAGAAACAAACCCTTTTTAATGAAGCTCATGATGAGTCTGGAGCAAAAGTCTGATTGAGAGAGGTTGAGGGAGCTGGGGTTGTTTAGCCTGGAGAAAAGGAGGTTGGGCAGGGGAATGTGAGGAACAATGATCTTATGGCTCTCTACAGCTACCTGAAAGGAGGTGGTAGAGAGATGTCAGTCTCTTTGCCTAAGTAACAAGTGACAGCCCAAGAGGAAATGGCCTCAAGTAGCACCAGGAGAAGTTTAGATGGGATATCAGGAATAATTTCTTCGCAGAAGGGGTTGTCAAGCATTGGAACAGACTGCCCAGGGAAGTGGTTGAGGCCCCATCCCTAGAGGTTCTTAAAAGATGCATAGATATGGCACTTAAAGACATGGCTTAGTGGTGGACTTGCCTGTGAGATGTACAATAGGACTCTGTGATCATAAAGTTCTTTTCTTACCCTACATGATTCTGTGATTCTATGTTTCTATAACTTTGAGCCTTCCAAGCAAGACAAGACATGACAAGGCACAGTGTCTGACGCTGGCTCCCCCTTGGTGGCTGTGCATGTCAATCCACAGCCTCTTCTTTGTCTGGCACCTCACCAAGCACCTTATTTACATACCAATGATTTTCACCCTCTTCAGTCACAGTTAATAAGTCTGCTTGGTAACAGAAAGGGATGGCTATTTAAAAGGCAAGCCTTTATTTTTCACTGACACAAATGTAAATATCCAGTGTCATTTTAAAGCACTGTGGAAGGGGAGGAATAATTGTGAGTTATGAAAGTAGCTGTAAAACTTGGGCCAGTTTGTTTCTCTACCACAGCACCTAAATTGGCAGTGAATGTGAACAGTGAGAGGGCTCCCAAGAGCCATGAGTGAAATGTCTTCTGCTCACATTTTGAGCTAAGATTCTCATTTCCCTATGTCTTAAAGGTAACAAATTTTCTCCCAAGAGATTCCACAGCTTCTACTTTTAATTTCCGTTTATTATGTTCACTGTTGAGCAAGGCACATAGGCAGTATTTCCTTCTCACCCTTGTGCTTGATCAAAATTGCAATCACCCTGAAGGGCTTTTCAGATCATTCTGATGGTGGCTTGGCCAATCACATCAGCAATTACTTCTGCTGCATCTGTTCCTCTCCTTGAAAGGTTAGCTTGGCATTCCTACTTCAACTACTGTGCAAACTGTCTACTTAGGGAAGCAAGAACAGGCTTGTCCAAAGGACAAGCACAAACTTGTGTGCTTAGCAATTCTTCCTTTCCTCTTCTCCCTGTCTTTCCCCGTTAGCATTGCACTTTACGGTGACGTAAATCTGAATCATGAATCACTTAGCTCCTGGGAAGAGTTTGTATAAGAGCAGGTGAGTAGCATTTACCCCTAATTAAAACCTTAAATACTACAAGAGACTGTCTGGCCACGCTATTGATCTGCTCTTTGGAACTGCAACATCTCAGCACTTCCTCCAAGAAATCTTTTTCCAGTTGAGAGTCTCCCAAAACTGCCATAAACAGCTATAATTTAAAACCACATTTTATATAAAACCCACGACTGTTTCCAAACTTTTCTTTAGATTTTGGAAATAGTTTACAATTCTTCTAAAATCAGCTGAACAAATGCCCAAACACATTTCTATAGGTTTTGGAGCCTTGCAGTTTCCTTTTTTTCAATTTATGAAATTTCAAAAGGCTACATATTTTCAAATGGACACTTTTGTTCAGGTGTTTGTAGGAGACACTGGCAACATTTGAAAGAGCGGGCAAGCTTATAAAAGCAACTTTGTTTACAAGGCAGTTCCAGGTTAAGAAACTAAAGTGGAACAGAGTGCTTCTGGTGAGAAACTTTGCCATTTTTTTTTCACTGTCATTTGCTGTCACACTAGAGGAATGCCTCTTACTGCAGAAAGCCTCTGCTTGGCTGGCAGAGTACGTTATGTACTGTCAGGGTACTGCATCCTGGATTCTCATACCTTTTCCGGACCTGCCAGCTTGGCTGCCAGCCTGCGGTAATAGGAGGTGCTCAGCTAATTGCTAACAACAAGCAGTACTTTCTGATCTTTAATGGCTGGTAGATGAAGTACAGTATGTGCTGTGAATTGCATTCCTTATTCAAAAGGAGGAACTGTCCACGCAGGTAATATAAGGCAAGCACAAAAGGCAACTAGGCAAAACCAGGTTTTGCTCACAGACCTCCAGTTTTCTAACTTTACCTCAGTGTTATTTCAGTTTCATCTGAAGCATCTGACAGTGACAATTTCAAAAGGAACTAGCTAGCAGTAGCATTCAGGAACTCCTAAGAATCTCAGCTTTACAACAGACAGTAGGTAAGCCTGTCAAAGATCTAAATAAAGTAGATGAATGAATGCATCCGTCTGTCACATGTGCATTGTGTGCAACAAAGGTAAATTTAAGTTGAGCTAAGGATGTTTTAAGAGCAAGTGTGCAAAGCTGAGCTTCTGAATAGGTATTATGTGCTATCAAGGACTCATTGTTTAGCAGATCCTATATCTAACAATACCTCATTGTGAAGGCTCCAAAGATCAGTGCATTAAATACCAGTTTTTCAGACCCCCTCACATTTTCAGTGTCTTCCAGTGCTGCAAACGCTTGGATATTCCTGCTACACTCCTACCCGTATGTGTGTCTATTGGCTGTCTCTGTGCTGCTCTGGGAATGTGAGAAATAGCTCAAATCAACGGGTTCAATTCTTCAAGAATTTTATTCTCTCCCGTTCCAAAGAAATCTTCCTTTTGGGATATTGGAAAGCTCCTGCACACATGAAAAAAGAAATCTGGATCTCATGAATGATTCCACCTGGATAGTTATTTCCACTGGAGACCAAGAGAAATAGTACTGAGTAAAGGCCATAGGTTAGCTTTCATTTAGGAGTCCAGGCTCTGTGCATGCAGCTGGTGGGAGGATATGGCCTTCTGTAGAAGGAGAGATTCCGGTTCATTACGCTGTATGTAGGAAGTGGCTTTATGCTTTGCTGTCACAAGCCCAGGGGCACAAGTATCGCTTCTCTACTGACAACTAAAGTATGTGAAAATGCTGTGATCTGATTATCAAAAATGAGTGGAAGACTGACAACAGAATCAACATCAGAGTGGCATCACGGTGCAGAAGTGCCAGCTGAGAGATCTCCACATCTCTACTGCGGAGAAGGTGAGACCTAGCTCTGGATTTGTAAAACCAGTGTAATCAAATGCAGTAAACATTTAATTCTAAATAATTCTAACAGGACATGTGTTTATGGGGCAGATCTCTGATACAAGTGGTATTGGTGGGGTATCAACAGCTCTCCCACCCATTGAGGATAATTAAAATAAGGATCTGCATTTTCCTTCTGGTACAGCCTCTAGCAAGTGGTCCCTTGGGGTCAGGTTGGAGGAGTAGGGGGAAGGCAGAGTGAAGTGGGGTAAGGGGGTGTGTGAAGGGGGAGGAGATCTTTCAAACCACTGCTTAGAGATGTCAGAGGAATGCTTTTGTGGCTCTGGCAGCTCTCAAAACCTTTTGCACAGGTACAGGGAATTTGGTGGTTTTCATAGAAAACCAAAACTACTGTTCCTTTTACTGGCAAAGAAAGGTGAAAGATTACAATAAATGTCCCTCACCTGCCACTGAAAACTAATAGCTAATAGATGTTGTACAGCAAGTTTGACAGAAAAAATTCTCTGGTCTTGTCTGCCAGACTAGTTATTTTCAGATTTTAATCCCAGATTTCACAAATTTTAATCTCTCTCCCATCTCTGTGTTACACTGTACCAATACGATTGGCTGCCAGTACCATAAAAAGAGGAAGCATTTCAATTCAGTTTTGTCACTGGATAGCAAACTTGTTGGCAGTTTGAGCAAAGCTTATCTGGGTTTCTGAACAGCACAGCATTAAGTATATCCCCCATAATAAAGTTAACCCTTCAATCAAAACCTGTACATTTTACATATACAATGAAGTTCAAAAGGCATGTCTGTAAAGCACCGTAAGTCAATGCAGAACATGGTCACATCAGCTGTGAAATCAGCCACATTAAAGCACAATTAAGGTTAAGGATGTTTTCTTCACGTCCATAGTGCAGTGCTTTTGTCACCATGTCAAGCTAATTAATCTACAAAGCTCCTCCCATTTAGACAAATTTCTCATTCCAGAAAATCACTATAGTAGAGATACTGCCAATTTCCCCATCCCCAATTGCAGCAGCCTTACATTAATGTGAAGAAGGAAAAAACCAAAAAAGTCTCAACCTGTCTGTGTTCAAACATATCAATCCCCAGCAGTCAAGTGTTTCCAAACAGATTTTACTTCCAGATTATAACTGGTGAGAGTTTTGACTCTTACATTGACACCATTGTAATGTAACATTTAAGCTCAGTACCAGTTTTGAACTGCAATTTAAAATGAAATGGCAGTCTTCCAGAGCTGCTCAGCTCTGCAAGTCAACCAAGGGTTTTCCAGCTTAGGCTAGCTTAGAATGGTTCTGACTGTGATTTAAATTTTGTCAACACAAAAATGGTCTCCACTATATCTCCACATGGCATTCAGTGGCCCTGGATTTCTGGCACTCTTCTTTCCCTCAAAATTGTGGAGGTTTTATCTGATTAGCTCTAACTGATCTCGATAACTACTAAGATCTAGTTATTTCTTGAATTCATTGCTTGGAGATCAAATATTACATCACAAGAACTTAATCCTGTTTCAAATGAAGCCAAGGACAAAACTCCCATTAACTACAGTGTGTGCAGGATAAGGCCATAAATCCTTGAAAAACTGAGTGCCCAATTTTCAAATTAAAACATAATGAACTTAATAGACATGGATTTAAAGATTTTTGCATCTTGCATGAGATTCTATAGGAGGGTTACAAACACTTCTAAAACTTTGATACTCTGAAGGAGAGTCATTTTCTGGGAGCTCCCATCATTATCTATCAGGCCAGTACACAAAATACACAATGGAAGTGATACTGCCCTGATGGCAAACAATGTCTTTGGAAAGCTTCAAACAATTTCTCTGTAAACAACTGATCAGGGTAATTACATTTTCTAATCTGAAACGGTGCTGTGACATTGTTTCAGGTAACACATGAATCATGCTAAAGGGTTTTCCTCCGCTAGAGCTGGCTACCTTATCTAAGAAAGCTCTCCTCTAAGGATGGAGACCTAAGCCTGATGAAGTATTGTACTGGCACTGCAGATAGGGGCTCCACCACTTGCCCCCAGGATTCCTCCAATCCACTGCTACTGTTAGGCAGACAGCTCACCAGGTAATTAGAAAACATAGGAAAGAGTGGAGCTGTGTCTAATGCCTCATGATCCCAACTCATTTTCTTTAGAAGATGAGGTGTTAGATGGGACAACTTTGCTGCATATCTGGGTCCAGGTGAGAGAGCTGCAGTTTCCCTTAGCAGAAGGCAAACATGGCCTTGATGACTTTGCACTTGCTAATGAACACAAATGACCTAAAACACGAGTATGTGTCCCACAAACTCTCAGCCAAGTTTCAATGTTGTAATGGGGCTGTCAAATCTTCACCACTTCATGGGATTGTGTTAACAAACCAGTTCAAGTATATTACACAAATCATGACTAAATGCTTGCAGAAGAAGCAGCTCCAGCTTTCTGTTTTGTTTGGTTTTGTTTTTAACAGCAATTTCAATAAGGAAACTGCAGTATGACTTGACACTGCCATATTCTTTTATTCTTCAATCTCTTGTCATAGATGCAATCTGTACACTGTTTAATTTTTGTTATCATTGCCTTGGATATCTACCAGCTATGATTGTGATGATTAAATCAGTATTAACTTAATTACAAAGGGCTTTACTCAAGATAAACAGTAAAGAAGTGATCCAGAACAGTGAGAACTCCACTGC